>NC_056573.1:6719821-6756006 GCF_018340385.1 Cyprinus carpio
TCAGACAAAATTTGCAACGTACTATTGTCATCAGAAATATTTAGAAATCTTAGAAAATAAAATGAACGAAAAAGCTGTGGGGGCAAATAAACAAAAATGATGACCCAGCTTGTGTGCCCCAAACATAAGTTGTCTGATAGGGTGTTCTAGACAGTCACAGCCGCCAGACCTACTTCCTTTTTTATACGAAATATAATCAACTTTAATGAACTTTAAAATCTAATTTTCCTTATTATTTTGCTCTATATTATTCATTTAGTGCCTTGTCTTATAATGTTATGGGTTCAAGCTTCAATATAACTTGTTTTTTTTTTGGTGAATCTCTTGTTAAAGAAACGAAAACAGCAGAAACCTAATCACCAGATTTCAGAAACCTGTTTGAAGTGTTTTGAAGTCTGAAGGTCTAGTTTTTGGTCAGAAAAAAAAAAAAAAAACGTATTTTCTTTTAAACGAACAGTGGTTCAGAACTCTTCCTACCCACAAACATTGAGAGAGAGAAAAAAACAAATTGTGTGTTGGTGAGAATTTACTTTATTTATCAGCAACCACTGCCCAACAGACAAACTCATTCCCGGTATTTATAATATATCTTTCAACATAAATTGTACATTTTAAAATCCATTTAGATTACAAGGACTCTACAGCAGGGTTTTCTCAACCTCTGATACAGAGTTTAACTTCTAACCCTAATCAAACACACCCTGAACATTGCTAATCAAGTTCTTCATGTATTGCTAGCAACGATTCTACTGGCATTAATTTGATCAAGGTTGGAGCTAAACTCTGCATAAAAGTGACCTCAAGGGGCCACAGTTAGAGAACCCTTCGATCTAGCAGTCATAAATAAATAGAGAAATAATGTAACCTTGTATGTTTCGTTTTTCTTTTCTATATATATATGTATATAAATGTCTACCTATATGTTTAAAACTTGACCCTGTTTAGCACAACGTTCTCTATTCTTTTCCTATTCTATCTGCTTGTTTTTTCTTTATTAATTATTATAAAACTAATAAGAATACTAAGCAATAACCTGATCCTCTAACACTAGCTCTTTATATTCTAACACTAATTCTATCTTACATTTTATTCTTGTTATTCTTTATTTACATATTTTTGCTCTTTTCTGTTGCTTTTGGATAAAGGCATCCTGCGAAATAATGTTTGATGTAATGTAATGAATGGTGCTGATAAGCTTTCTAGTTTGAACTCAAAAATATAGTTTAATGTCATTTAATTGAAACATATATGCCATGTATATAATACATACATATATATCTATTGTTTTGCTGGCATTAAAACATACATTATATAAATTAAAATTGTGAACATGAAGTTGTGATCTGCAGATATGTCCTGTAACGCCATAACTGAATGTTGTTTCTGAATGATGAAATCCATTTTCATTCATAAAACACTATCTATAGATTGCAGCATATAAATATTTACAAAGCTGTTTTGATACACTACACCAGACATGTCCTGGTTATGCTCCACAATAGAACACTGCAAATGATTCCTTCCCCTACACCCGTACCACTGTCCTTCTCATCTGGGACCTTTACCAGGGTCCATAAGACTGTTTCAGTCTTCAGATTAATACTAATACTAATACTAATAATATTTATCATTATGTTGTATGTTACTCGGACTTAGAACAAAATACAATTATTTCACAGCAATTTTTCACTGCAAAAAGCCCTGCACTTTTTCATGTTTAATTTAGGTGGAGGATCAATGTTTTTTTGTCTACAAAGAAGAAACTGATGGAGAATATTTTTGCAGAAGGGTTTGTTTCATTGGCCATTTCATTAATGAAATACCGCAAATCAAACTGAACACATCCTTATCTCCTACCTTTTAATTTCTTAAAGTTTGCTGTGGAATAAAGCCTGTCAACAAATATTTTGTGAATGATGGCATGGGGAACAAGGTTTTCAGTATTCTTGAGGACAGCGAGTGTTGTGACAGGTCTTTCTGGTGCTAATGGACGTTCTTTTCATAAATGAATGGTAACGACAACTCCAAATCAAGAGGTCATCAGACTGGTGCACCCATCTACTATTGCTGCTATGGCAGCCATGAGGTATTAAAGCTATTATTGTCACGTTTAACTGTTTAAGTATATGTACTGTATATTATATGTTGTATTTATATTCTAGCCTGCCAGGTTCAGTCCACCACCAGGCACTGCCATTTGGTACGTTCGAAAAAACTGGCACATTGTTGCCTATCTAAATTTAACTGTTGAGAATGGAACAAGGTGAACCAGCATTTTGAGATTACGAGAAACCGTTTTGTAGGTTGTAGCCTGCTTCACGATCATAACTATGAGGTAAGACACATACACTTAGACAGTCTCAGTTTTCATTCACTGATTTAGCCCATTGATTTTTAATTGACCAAATATCTTCTCTGCCATCTAGGTTTAAACATAACCTTTACATAACTGTTTTTTTATTTATTTTAATTAAAATGCTATTTAGGTGGCTTATTAAGCCATTTACGAACCCCCACTGGTTGTAGGTGATTTTAGGCTGTGCTATATTTCTGTGGCAATATTGATCCACACACATGAGGCAAAAAACTGACCCACAAACACATGCAGGGCTGTGAACTCTCATGCATTCAGCGTGAGACTCATAAAATTGACACTTTTTCTCACGCTCTCACGCCACACATCCATTTTCTCACGCAATCAAAAGCACTCTCAGCTAAAACTATAATAATGGGATATTGGCAAAACAAATTTGGTCAAGGCTCCTGTGCGCATTTGTGTTTGCGCTCTGGAAAGCGTCGAGATTCTTTATAACGCATTTTCCGTTCACTCTAGCGAAAATCCCTCCTATGGCAGGATTCATTTTCGAATTGGAGAAAAATATAATTTCTCAAATAGATGTTCAAGCTATGCAGACTAACAGATTAATAGAAAAATATTTGAAATGTAACAGGTTAAATAATTGCAATTGCAATTATTTATAAAAGTAATGACTATCTTCCAATTCTTTGTACATTGCTATTCTGAGAAAAGTTAATAGTTTTGCAGCACTGCAACAGTTATTTTCCATAATTTTATATAAAAACACAGCAGGTTACGATGAGCCATTTTTTTTACTTATGTGGTCCTCAAGATAAGGGGAAATGATGCAGAAGTACAAGGAAAGTATCTGAAGTAATTGCAGGATGTTTCCTATTATTTTTAATTATCACAATGTATCTATGACAGGGGGTTTTAAAAATATGGCTTCTTATAAAAAAAAAGAAAAAGTGTTTCTGTGGCTCAATTTGCCCCAGGGTGGGGGTAATTGACACAAGTTGGTGGGTAAGATGCACCATCTGTGTGTAAACTGACCATCTCATTGAATCTAATTCAAACCCATGTGAAATTTTAAGATAATTTGCCTCTTTTAAAAACTAATTTAATAATCAAATTTCCTTTTCACATTTCTTTTCTTAAAACTAACTTAAACAACATAAATGAAGCTTAAATTCAGTCTTTAGTTGTTTGCATTTATGAAACAACATGTTGAACACCAAAGTTGTAATCTTCCCAAAACAGACTAAACAAAGAATTTAAGTAAAAAAAAAATTAAATAAATAAAAATAAAAAAAATTAGAATGAAGGAATAAATGTCACTGAAACTAATAAACATTTTAGTCAAAATATTCTTGGCATGGTATCTTTTTTGCAATGTTGAACCGGCCATTAGGGAAAGATAAATCTGATTATAATGTGATGAAAAACATCTTCTGGTTCTTATCAGAGAAAGATTTGATGCACTTGTACACTGTCCCTATTAAATAAACTACAAATAATATTTATATATATGATAAACTAAATCAGTTTTGTTATATCACATTAAAATACTCGTTTATACTTAAGAGGTTTAATGACATTAAGTTAAAATGCTGGCTCACTTTGCCCCATAGCTGCAATTTTGGGAAAAAACACTAGCTTGTTTATCAATTCCAGGCTAATTTATAGCATTATATGTTTTTTTGTCATATATATGCTTTATGAATAATTCTTTTATTAGACCTGGATAAATTTACTTTGATGTAACAGCCATTAAATATGTTTTTTTTTGTAAGTGGGTGTGTTTGACTTCTACTCTTTGTTTCTTCTTTTCACAGTCTGGCAGAAATAATGGGTGGTTCCAAAATATATGGTCACATGACAGTAAAAGTATACAGTTGGCAAGATACAAAGTGTTCTTTTCCCCACTCTCCCTATGACAGTAACTACTAGGCATGTCCAGATGTCAGACAAAACTCTGGTGTTTTATATACATATTCTGTATTAAAAATTGTGTGTGTGTGTGTGTGTGTGTGTGTGCGCGCATATATACATGTATATAAAACAACCACCCCCCCCCATGGGAATTCTCATTCCAAGTTGAACTCAAAAGTTGGCAGCCCTGCACACATTTCTTTTGGTTTTAAAGAGCTAACATGGTCTTGTTGCTGATTTAAGCAGAAGCAGAATGTAGCTGAAGGTTCAAATCCAGTGCTGCTTTTTTAAAAATTTTTCTTGGATCACTAAAAGTAGGCCCTTTTTTATATTACAGTTTTTTTTACAATCGTTATGACAATTTTTTTTAATACTTTTAACAATTTTCCTAAACTCTTAACCCAGTTAGCACAACATCCGTCTGTGTAGGCTATAACACAATTAACACATTTCTTTTGCTATGACACAAAATGCATAGAGTTAACACAAATTTCAAATGCTTGAACTACGTTTACACACAAGCTCAACCAAGACCATAACAATGTAACTTTACTGGCAAATTCTCAAATGCTCAGTTCAGATAACATAATTTTCTTAAACTAACTTATAGGCTAAAGTCAAAGTGAACAGCTGTTCATATTGTGAACTGAAACACAAATATGTCTCCTGTATTTTATTCCATTGCTAATGAGAAAGAGCTGATTGAAAATTATGCAAATATATAAATTACAGCTTATTCCCATCTAGAAACACACTCATGTGTTGAGGTTCTTTCAATCGCATGACCATATGATATACAGTAAAAAAAGGATCTCTTTGGGCTGGTCTTGTGTGGAAAAGTATTATTCTTAAATTCTGGAATAGTACTATTCTAAAACAAACAAACAAACAAACAAACAAACAAACAAACAAACAAACAAACAGACAAAAAAACTTGTATTTTTTTGATTTTTAATTTATAATGTTAATTTTTTTGTGTTGCACTATTAATTTTTTTTTTTTTGTATTCTATCTATTTTTGTTTTCTATCTTTTTGTATTCTATTTGTATTTTTTTATGTTTTCTTATTTACAGGTTTATTTCAATTGCGTAAGCACAATTTTGAAAACAGAGCCCAGTTTTTCAAACCCCTTCACACAATTAGCACAACACTACACCAAAGTAGCACAACAGCTCAGATAATTTGCAAAACAAAAAACTTTTGTCAAAACAATACAATGTCTTATAAAAACCTTATTTTGTTGTCATAACATATGGTCTGATGCTGTTTGTATCAGTTAAACACTCCCGTGCTCAACCTAAAACACTTTTAGCATATACACAGAGAAAGTGTAAAAATAAATTCACCAACACCACATGACACCAGTTGTGCAGACTAATGAAAATATTTATTTTGTTTCATGTATTCAAGTCAGTCAATACTGAACATTTCAGTCGTTGTGTCCTTTAGAAGAGCAAAAATAATACATATTTGTATCTGTAGCTGCTGGTCGCCAGCAGTTATTGTGGTACATTACAACTGCAATTATGGCCCTCGTGAAATGCATTTCTTACCTGTTGGTTTGTCGAAAAATTTGGATAATGGAAGCCACAGTTGACCATCTGAGATTAGGCTGGACTCTTTCACCTGCCTATCTCAGTGACAGACCATGATTTATCACATGGTCTATGATGGTGGCTCTTATTTCATCAGTGACAACAGCTCTTACTCCCCTGTGAACTGCACCACACAGTCTTACTCCTCTCCCTAGTCCACCTTGTTCTCTCCGTGGTCCAATTATTCCTCTTCTTAGTCCAACTCTCCCGCGTCCAGGCATTTTATTTCTTTTTCTGATTCTCTGTGTTGTTCTGTATTGTTTGGGACAAAACCAATCCAGAGAGTGCCTTTTTATCGTGCATGGCCATGTAATGGAAAGACTTGGAATTAATCATTTAGATTGGAATCAGCTATTTCTCAGTTATCAATAATTAAAACAATTCTTATCAGCTCTTTTAAGCTGAAGTTGTTGCAGAAGTAGAGGATTTACACTATATTTAAAGTTTGGAACATTAGGTCTTCATTTCAGTCATGCTGTGTTTAAGCATTTGTAAAAAAGATAAGATAGATCCATGATTTTGGTTTTGGGTAAGCTTGTGTGAAAAGAAAATGTAAGCATTTTAGAAACGCGTTAATTTACAGAATATTGTGTGAAAACAACATGAATTGTGTTAATGGTATGGTCACAACAAACGGATGTTTGGCTAATTGTGTTTAGAGTTTTGAAAATGTGACTACAGATTGGACAAAGGGATGTTAGCAATTGAAAAAAACAGTAACCAATTGGTTCATGGGTGTGTTCATTTGAAAGCCTTTGCTTTCGAAATTGCAAGGAAATTACATCATGATAAATTTCTGTATCAAATGCATACAAGTGTGTTTAGTGTTTTGCAAATCACTGTGTGTAATGTTTTGCAAAAAATGTGCTTACAGTTGTGCAAATTTAGGCTGGTGTTTTGCTCCTTGAGTGTAAGGTTTTGTTAATTGTGGAAAAGTTTATTTTAGTGTGTAAGCAATTGAAAAAAACTGTATTATACAATTCACAAAAGCAAAAAATATAGCTTGCTCTATTCTTTTTTTATTCTGTTTTCTTTTTATTTATTATAGGTTATAATAATAATAATGATAATAATAATAATAATTCCTACATGTTTTAAGCTAACTGAGACTTGTTATAGCACTTGCATATCATTTCTCTTTTGTTGATTTTGATTTCTTCCATTGACCTCATTTGTAAGTCGATTTGGATAAAAGCATCTACTAAATGTTTAAATGTAAATGTAATGAAAAGTGCACTCCTGCATAAATGTGAGATTTTAGAAGATTTGACTGTTGCCAGAGAAATGGGACAGGTGGGAGACCACTTGCCAATATATGTGATCACATGGAACAATGTGGCATGCCCCTATTCCCAGTGTAGTCAGAGCCTGGTTTGACACCCATTCGAGAATGATGTCTCTTTTCCTTGCCCTCAACCCCATTGAGGAGTTTTACTGAACCTGGAGGTGGAAGATTTTTGACCATTGTCCCTCCAGATGTCCCTCCAAATGTCCCTCCAAGATGCAATGGATGCTGTATGCCAAGACGTCACAGTTGAACAATACCAGGAACGATAAGGCATACCAAAAGATTCTTCCCAAGATGCCTTGCCAGAGAAGATATCAGCTGTGATGTGGATGAGAACATGTGGCCAAATGCAGAAGACCAGGCAGATTAGATTACATTTATTTATTTATTCTTCTGTGGCTTTTTCTGTTTGTATATTTTGTATTTTCACATACAGTAATACTGTAACTGACAGCTATATTGCACATATTTTTTTGTTTTCTTGCATTCATAAGCCATTCATTCTATAAAGCTACTCTGAGATGGGTCATTCAATTTTGCATTGAATTTCTGCAGCTAAATAAACAAAATACATGCATTTACTAAACCCAAGAAGAAAAAGAAACTGTAGTGTAAAACACAATCTATGATCAATGCAATATACTTTCAATTGTATAAGGTCAGACCTGACACCTAAAATAATGCAGTTTCTGTAATTCCATTTGATGTTAGTGTTTTTCTGATATTGTGCTATGATTGACTAAATGTTCCTGTTGGAAGAGAACATGTGTTAGTGTTTTGGAATAATATTTTGATTCTGAGACATGTTTGCAGTGTTTTGGTAGTTGTAGTGTATTGTGTTAGTGTATTACTGTAATTTGAAAATAAGTGTTGGAATTGAGTTTGCAATGTATGATTTTGAGCATGAAATTAACTGTTTTGTCAGTTGTGTATTGTAGGTGTGTTGGTGCATTAAGAGTTTAGGAAAATTGTTAGAAATATTAAAAAAATGTCAAAGCAATCGTAAAAAACTGTAATATATTATAGTGAAAATAGAATATTAAAGTGAAAAAAGGGAACATACTGTAGATGAGGACTAGCTACTAACCAACATTGCTGGAACTGTTTATGTGTTAATGTGTGATGTTATTACCTGTCTTATACTGTGATCACAGCTGATGTCTTTGGATGAGGCAGCGACAGAAAGATCATTTGGCAAAATCATCAAACCTTTCTCATGCTGTGGATCAAATGCAGATTTTGTGTTGTGGTTTCCAAGAAACCTGGATGTCAAAATGAAAGCTACTCTACTGGGGGCCTGCATACTTATTGTAAATATTGTTAAAAATACCTTTTAAAACATTTTTTTTTTCTCAGACTTGTTCATAATTTATAATTCTAACTTGTTTATTTATAATTATTATTAATTAAAATTAATTTTCAGGACTCTGTGGATTATTACACGTATCATAAACCAATCCTGTGTTCCCTCATATGACTGGCATTTGGCTTTGGAAGGTAAGGCTGTGCCACATCCAACAATTTTAGCAAACATCCCAGTATGATTTAATACTAAACAGTATTTTTTTATTTTTTTATTTTTTTAAACAAGAAGGAGTATGTTTCAAAATATTTTTCAAGCCTCTCAAATTATAGTATTAGTGTTTTATTAACACTAGAATTTGAGATGCTTGAAACATATTTGAAATAAAAATAAATGTTTTGCCAAGTTCTGGATTAGGTTTAGGATGATTCTTACAAAACCTTATTTTCTGCGACATTTTTTTTTTCAAGGTAAATTAAAAACACTTTTTCATTTTCATAATTCACAATCTGTGTGTACAGTGCAACAGCAAAAAAAAAAAAAAACTGAGGAAAAAATAAATGTGAAAAAATAGGGAGGATCTTGTGCACTTTTCAATCCACATGTAACACGATTCCAAGTTACAAACAAATTCCTTGAAAAGGAGTACAAGTGCAAAAATAAAAGTTAGTAATATAGAAAACTAGGCAAAATTAAAGTCTTCATTCAAACCATGTGGTTGTGCATTATTAAAACAAATAATCCATTTACTTTCAGTTTGTAATAATTTCTGTTCCATACTAGTGCATTGAAGAAGAAGAAGAAGAAGAAGAAGAAGAAGAAGAAGAAGGACAATTAACTGAAATATATTCCATGAAATGTCAGGCAACTGATTTACTATCAGCTGTATTTATAGCACTTCTGAGTTTATTAATACAAAATTCTTGTTGTTGATTGGTCTTATATATTGAAGGCCACAAGGGCAAGCAAGTGTTCCTGTGGCTCCGTGGTAGAGCATTGTGTTAGCATTGCAAAAGGTTGTGGGTTTGATTCCCAGGGAACACATGTTAGGTAAAAAAAATGTTAGGCTGAATGCACTGTAAGTTGCTTTGGATAAATGTGTCTGCTAAATGCATAAATGTATCACACTAGTTGAACAACAAAAAATAAATGTCTGATTTCAAATTCCTGTTTTATTTTTATTTTTTTTAGAATAACTCACAAACTTTTAAAATTATGATAGGCCAAACAATGGCTGCATGGGAAAACCCCACTGGACCTTTGATTGTTTTTGAATGTTTCAGAGATAGCTGTATGGGCATGTGGCTGTACACTTATAGAGGTCCATCATTAAACAATTCTTAACATTTTTGTTTTCTCTGTATTTAAAATATGGCAATGTTTTTGATGTCCTTACCAAAATGTGTTGACATTTATTTTTAAATTTTTTCTAGAATGTTTAACTGAGACATCCAAAGACGAATCAATTTTTTTTTTTTAAATTACCTTGTGCTAAAAAAATATCTTGGCTCAATATCTGTCCATTCTGCAAATATATATTTTTCTTAAGAAACCGACTATAGAGTAAACCCTGTCTTGGTTGCACGTGGCTGCTTAATGTAATGGTCTGTTACTGTGTGTCAGTTTTTGAAATACCATTGTTGATAAGGTTTGATCCAGTATTAAAACTCTGGGATCAAGAAATTGGAGCTCTCTGTCATTGTATTTCATACTGAATTTAATACACCAAAAACATTTAATTTAAATGAAAAGGCAGTAGTTCCTCCTTTGAGCCCTTGAAAAGTATAAAAATGTATTCACGATAAAATAGAAAATTACTGTAGAGGGGTGGTTAGAAAATACAAACCTTTCTTTCAAAAACCCAATTGTTAGTATAGCTAAATCTGGTGCTAAACAAGAGCCCATTGCAATGCCTTGCATTTGTCAGTATAAATCATTTTCATATAAAAATAATTTCTTAGTGATAATCAATCTTGCCATATCTACTAATACACTCACAAAGCTGTCATTGAGATGCTACCCTTTCAAAAGGTATAATTTTCATTTTGGGATGGAGTATCGGTAGATCCAATTGCAGTATGTTTATTGAGGCAATCCCAAAAATCATAACTTAGCCAGGCAAAGGTCAACATCCAGGTAATCCGTCCAAAACAAGAAACATAAACAACATACAAAAACACGAGAAACCAGGGAACCAGGAAAACGCAGGATGACATTCAACAAGGACTCCGTAACAAAGACAGAACAACCAGGGTATTTAAAGACAGGTGCAAACAAGGTAAGTGGTGACAGCTGAATACAATGAACAGTGATGAGCAGCTAAGGCTAGTGGGAAATGAAGTTCTGACGAAGATGACAATAAGGGGAATTGAGACCTCTAGTGGCCAACCAGGTAGACACAGAACAGACACCGTGACACTACCCCCCCTCTAAGGGGCAGCTTCCAGATGCTCCTCAGAACCAAATAAACACAAAACAAAGAGACCAGGAGGGAGGTGGACTGGTGGAGGCAGAACAGGGGGAGGGATGGTGGGCCAGGCCCGTGTAGGGGAACTGGGACCGGCAGCGATGGCTCCCCTGGTAGCCCAGGTGGCTTGGTCAGATCAGGGGGCCATGGTGGACCCGAAAGTTCAGGGGACCACGAGGGACCAGGCAGTTCAGGGGGGCCACGGTGGACCCGAAAGTTCAGGGGACCACGAGGGACCAGGCAGTTCAGGTGGCCACGGTGGACCCGAAAGTTCAGGGGACCACGAGGGACCAGGGAGTTCAGGTGGCCACGGTGGACCCGAAAGTTCAGGGGACCACGAGGGACCAGGCAGTTCAGGTGGCCACGGTGGACCCGAAAGTTCAGGGGACCACGAGGGGCCAGGCAGTTCAGGTGGCCACGGTGGATCAGTCCATTCTCGTTGTGCAGACGGCCAGGGAGGAATTCGCCATTTGAGTGGCCCGAACGGAACCTGCCAATCGGGGAGCCAGTATTGGGCATTTGAGTGGCCCGAACGGAATCACGGCATTGGGAACGGCATCAGGAACGACCTCAGACAAGGACACCGCCTCGGGAACGGCCTTGGACACGGGTATCGCCTCCGGAGCCATCTTGGGCCCCGCATCGGCCTCCTGAACAGCATTGGCCACTGCCTCTGGAATGGCCTCAGGAACGGCCTCAGGAACGGCATCGGACCAGGACACCGCCTCGGGAACGGCCTCAGGAACGGCCTCAGGAACGGCCTCAGGAACGGCCTCAGGAACGGCATTAGACAAGGCCCCCGCCTCGGGAACGGCCTCGGGAACGGCCTTGGACAAGGGCACAGCCTCGGGAACGACCTCTGCATCGGACACCACCTCAGGAACGACCTCGGCCTGCGCATCGGCCACCGCCTCGGGAACGATCTCGGCCTGCGCATCGGGCACCGCCTCGGTCTCTGGAAGCAACTCGGGCATCACCTCGGTCTCTGGAACAACATCGGGCACCGCCTCGACCTGCGGAACGGCCTCGGGAACGGCCTCGGGAACGACCTCGGCCTGCGCATCGGGCACCGCCTCGGGAACGACCTCGGCCTGCGCATCGGGCACCGCCTCGGGCACCGCCTCGGTCTCTGGAACCAACTCGGGCACCGCCTCGACCTGCGGAACGGCATCGGTCACCGCCTCGACCTGCGGAACAGCATCGGGCACCGCCTCGGCATCGGGTGAGTGGCCCGAACGGACAACGGCCTCCGGAACAGCCTCGGTCTCGGGCATTACATCGGGAACCGTCTCTGGCACCGTCTCTGGCACCGCATCGGGCACCGCCTCGGCATCGGGCATTGCATCGGGGACCGCCTCGGCATCGGGGACCGCCTCGGGCACCGCCTCGGCATCGGGCACCGCCTCGGGCACTGCCTCGGGCACCGCCTCGGCCTCGGGCACCGCCTCGGGCACCGCCTCGGCCTCGGGCACCGCCTCGGGCACCGCCTCGGCCTCGTGCATCGCATCGGGAACCGCCTCTGCCTCGGCCACCGCCTCGGCCTCGGGCATCGCATCGGGAACCGCCTCTGCCTCGACCACCGCATCGGGCACCGCCTCGGCAACGGGCACCGCCTCGGCAACGGGCACCGCCTCGGCAACGGGCACCGCCTCGGTATCGGACATTGCATCGGGAACCGCCTCGGCCACCGCATCAGGCACCGCCTCGGGCACCGCCTCGGCATCGGGCACCGCCTCGGCATCGGACATTGCATCGGGAACCACCTCGGCCACCGCATCAGGCACCGCATCAGGCACCGCCTCGGCATCGGGCACCGCCTCGGGCACCGCCTCGGCATCGGGCACCGCCTCGGCATCGGGCACCGCCTCGGCAACGGGCACCGCCTCGGCATCGGGCACAGCCTCGGGCACGTCCTCCTGGACGGCAGCGGCCTGCTCGGGGAACGTCCTCCTGGACGGCAGCGGCCCGCTCGGGAACGTCCTCCTGGACGGCAGCGGCCCGCTCGGGAACGTCCTCCTGGACGGCAGCGGCCCGCTCGGGAACGTCCTCCTGGACGGCAGCGGCCCGCTCGGGAACGTCCTCCGGGGCTTTGAGGAACGGCTGACGCCTGTGTCCTGCTCCTCCTGCGGCCTCTATGATGGCGTGCCGGTGGCTCCTTGACGGAAGACTCAGGCGTTGAGTCAACCATCTTGTGCTGTGGTGCTGAACTGGTGGCCATCCTGGGCATTGGCGCTGGCTCAGCGGCCGTGATGTGAACACCCCTGGGAATCTCCGGGATCTGGCACATCCTGGAAAAGTAACTCAACAATGTCTCCGCGGCCATCTTGGGCTGTGGCGCTGTGCTGGCGGCCATCTTGTGCTGTGGCGCTGGGCTGGCGGCCCTCTTGTGCTGTGGCGCTGGGCTGGCGGCCATCTTGTGCTGTGGCGCTGGGCTGGCGGCCATCTTGTGCTGTGGCGCTGGGCTGGCGGCCATCCTCTGCTGTGGCGCTGGGCTGGCGACCCTCCTGGACTGTGGTGCTGGCTCAGCAGCCGTGACGTGAACACTTTTGGGAATCTCTAGGATCTTGGACAGCCTAGAAAAATAATCCAAGAATGTTTCCGTCGCCCTCTTCTCCGCAGACACAGTCTCGGCGGACGTGTGCTTCCTCCCCCCTCTCACGGGCCCCGGGTCGAAGGGGGACCATGGTGGAGAGTGATGCCGGACCTCCTCTCGCCCGTGGTCACTCCTATGCGACCTCCCCGGGGTCCACACGAAAAACGGCCAGGCGGGTTCCCTCAAACCCACTCCTTCTCTCCCGCTCGATGGCAGGGGGGAGAAACCTCAAAAAACATCCTGCTGGATCTAAGTGTGACGGAGTCCTTCTGTCACGAACCGCACACAGACAGGTAGATCCAATTGCAGTATGTTTATTGAGGGCAATCCAAAAATCATAACTTAGCCAGGCAAAGGTCAACATCCAGGTAATCCGTCCAAAACAAGAAACATAAACAACATACAAAAACACGAGAAACCAGGGAACCAGGAAAACGCAGGATGACATTCAACAAGGACTCCGTAACAAAGACAGAACAACCAGGGTATTTAAAGACAGGTGCAAACAAGGTAAGTGGTGACAGCTGAATACAATGAACAGTGATGAGCAGCTAAGGCTAGTGGGAAATGAAGTTCTGACGAAGATGACAATAAGGGGAAGTGAGACCTCTAGTGGCCACCCAGGGAGACACAGAACAGACACCGTGACAATACCTGTGTACATTGTTTAGACATCGTGGGTGTATATTAGTAACTTTAACTTACAGTCCCAGTGACAGTTTTTGTACCTATTTAATTATTATTATTATACCCTAGTTTAAAATAAACCACAATTATCAGCATACAACGTCGCCTGTAACACAGGTTGCTTTATTGCTTCGAATAACAATATCGGTGAGTTTAAGATTGAACTCTGTTTACTATAAGCACGTGACAACAGACAAAAGGATAAAAATGGACACTGGATGGACAATGGATGAAGATTTAGTAAAGCTTTGAAAGGTAAACTGAAAAAAAAGCATATCTATGCAAATTATAATACATATGATATATATACAGGTCCTTCTCAAAAAATTAGCATATTGTGAAAAAGTTCATTATTTTCCATAATGTAATGATAAAAATTAAACTTTAATATATTTTAGATTCATTGCACACCAACTGAAATATTTCAGGTCTTTTATTGTTTTAATACTGATGATTTTGGGCATACAGCTCATGAAAACCCAAAATTCCTATCTCAAAAAATTAGCATATTTCATCTGACCAATAAAAGAAAAATGTTTTTAATACAAAAAAAGTCAACCTTCAAATAATTATGTTCAGTTATGCACTCAATACTTGGTCGGGAATCCTTTTGCAGAAATGACTGCTTCAATGTGGCGTGGCATGGAGGCAATCAGCCTGTGGCACTGCTGAGGTGTTATGGAGGCCCAGGATGCTTCGATAGCGGCCTTAAGCTCATCCAGAGTGTTGGGTCTTGCGTCTCTCAACTTTCTCTTCACAATGTCCCACAGATTCTCTATGGGATTCAGGTCAGGAGAGTTGGCAGGCCAATTGAGCACAGTAATACCATGGTCAGTAAACCATTTACCAGTGGTTTTGGCACTGTGAGCAGGTGCCAGGTCGTGCTGAAAAACGAAATCTTCATCTCCATAAAGCTTTTCAGCAGATGGAAGCATGAAGTGCTCCAAAATCTCCTGATAGCTAGCTGCATTGACCCTGCCCTTGATATAACACAGTGGACCAACACCAGCAGCTGACATGGCACCCCAGACCATCACTGACAGTGGGTACTTGACACTGGACTTCAGGCATTTTGGCATTTCCTTCTCCCCAGTCTTCCTCCAGACTCTGGCACCTTGATTTCCGAATGACATGCAAAATTTGCTTTCATCCGAAAAAAGTACTTTGGACCACTGAGCAACAGTCCAGTGCTGCTTATCTGTATCCAAGGTCAGGTGCTTCTGCCGCTGTTTCTGGTTCAAAAGCACACGCCTGTGCACGGTGGCTCTGGATGTTTCTACTCCAGACTCAGTCCACTGCTTCCGCAGGTCCCCCAAGGTCTGGAATCGGTCCTTCTCCACAATCTTCCTCAGGGTCCGGTCACCTCTTCTCGTTGTGCAGCGTTTTTTGCCACACTTTTTCCTTCCCACAGACTTCCCACTGAGGTGCCTTGATACAGCACTCTGGGAACAGCCTATTCATTCAGAAATTTCTTTTTGTGTCTTACCCTCTCGCTTGAGGGTGTCAATGATGGCCTTCTGGACAGCAGTCAGGTCGGCAGTCTTACACATGATGATTGCGGTTTTGAGTAATGAACCAGGCTGGGAGTTTTTTAAAAGCCTCAGGAATCTTTTGCAGGTGTTTAGAGTTAATTAGTTGATTCAGATGATTAGGTTAATAGCTCGTTTAGAGAACCTTTTCATGATATGCTAATTTTTTGAGATAGGAATTTTTGGGTTTTCATGAGCTGTATGCCCAAAATCATCAGTATTAAAACAATAAAAGACCTGAAATATTTCAGTTGGTGTGCAATGAATCTAAAATATATGAAAGTTTAATTTTTATCATTACATTATGGAAAATAATGAACTTTTTCACAATATGCTAATTTTTTGAGAAGGACCTGTATATATATATATATATATATATATATATATATATATATATATATATATATATATATAAAAACCTTCTCTATGAAATGATTTCCTCATGAATCCAAAACATCAGGAACTCACAAAAAAACAGATGCCATGCAATAAATCAATAAAACTGGTCTGGGGAAGGGTCTCCAAAGAGAGCAAACAACACCTCTCTCCTTGTTCATTTACGACCCCCTCCTCCTCTCCCCTCTCTGCCTCTGACTCTGACACTTTTCTCCCCCAAAAGCAAGAATATCCATATGCTACATGTTATAGCTTGTGCATATGTTGTGTTTTCCACTTCATGTTTGGTATCATTTTAAAGGGGTCATATGATGTGATTTCAATTTTTCCTTTCTCTTTGGAGTTTTACAAGCTCTTTGTGCATAAAGAAGAACTGTAAAGTTGCAAAGACTAAAGTCTCAAATCCAAAGAGATATTCTTTATAAAAGTTAAGGATCAACCACACCCCCCTAAAATGGCTCGTTCTAACACGGCCCCACATATCTACGTCACTATGTGGGAAAATTTGTATAACACCGCCCAAATGTTCACGCAAAGATAGAAGCCATAATGTTTATTCTCTCTTTTGCCACAGCTGCCATGTTGTGGAGTCGCTGTGTGTTTCGTTGAAGGGGACATTCTAAAATGCTTAACGTGACAATGCTTAACGTGGCTTAACGTACCAAAACACCAACCAGCGAAACCCAATTTTTGTCAAACTTACTTGTATTAAACACTAACTACTCTCAAAAGAACGAGCCCTTACTCCACAGATAAAGTGAATAATATCACGTTAAGCGTTTTCTCCCATATAGAAATCCATTATAAGGAAACAGCTTAACGTGGTTTAACGTACCTTATCAACGACCAGGGAAAACCAAATTTCTGTCAAATTTTATTTATAATAAACACTTTCTGCTGTCAAAAGAACGAGCTCTGCTTATTCAGAGTATAATGTGAATAATATCATGTTAAGCATTCTCCCCCATTGAAGTCCATTATAAGGTAACAGCTTAACGTGGATGCATCGACGAACTGAGAACATTGTAATTGTGTTCAGTTTAATTTTGTAATAAGCACGAAAGTAAAGACAGGTACAGGTTTCTCCTGTCTCAGCTTATTATCTCTAATGATCACGCCCTCGCTCAGAGCGCTATTCAAAAGGTAATGACCCAAACAATGGGACATCAAAACGTTCATTGTCAGGTTTATTGATTTGTCTGTGCTTTTGGATCGTAACACCTTAAGCTGTTTCCTTATAATGGACTTCTTTGGGGGAGAACTCTTAACGTGATATTATTCACTTTGTAAGGTTTATTGGTTTAGTTCGTTCTTTTGACAGCAGAAAGTGTTTATTATAAGTAAAATTTGACAGAAATGTTTTCCCCGGTCGTTGATAAGGTAAGTTAAACCACCTGTTTCCTTATAATGGATTTCTATAAGGGAGGAAAATGCTTAAAGTGATATTATTCACTTTATCTGTGGAGTAAGGGCTCATTCTTTAGTTAGTGTTTATTACAAGTAAGGTTTGACAAAAAATTGGGTTTCCCTGGTCCTTGTTTGTCCCCGTTGAAGTGAAACTTTGTTTGGCCTTCCAAAAGAGGACATGACTAGAAATCAGTGGTTAAGTTGTATTTCAACACTGTTCCAGAACAGTCCAACCCAAATATTCTGATGTGTGCTGCACATTTTATGGAGAATGAGGACTGTATCCTGAACCAGTAGCCTGCAATGCGTCTGTGGCAAAACGGCTATTTCTATAAAGCTGGGCAGTTCAAACTCTGCAAGCACAGAAACTATAATGTACATTATATGGAAAATTATGTTTTTTTTTTTTTTTTACCTTAAACCGCATAAACACATTAATTTATTTTATATATATATAATATATATATATATATATATAATATATATATTATATATATAAGTCCTGATATTTATTATGATTTATTTTATATATATATATATATATATGTATGTATTGGCAACAGTTTATATATGCTACTGGAATTTATGTATGTAATGTAAAGAAGTACAATTAAATTACACTAAAGCTACTTGAAGCGGCTTAATTTTAACAGAGATAAATATTTTAAAATATATTGCAACTAACTTTGATTGATCTTAACTAAAATTGATCTTAAGCATATCTTGAAGAATACTTAACATTTTTTATTACACATTACATTATTTAAATGTTGTTCCAAAATAACACATTTAAAATCTTTTTTGGGACAACATTCTGCTTACAAAAAATATCAACAGATCTCAGGTCAACATGTCTCAGTGATGGATATTATAGGAAATATAAAATGAACAAGCAAGCAGTCACTGCTGCAGCAAATAAACATACCTCGATGAACCGCAGCTACTGTGCCAACAATTTAGTATACACTTGACAGTCAGAGCCACCACACTGCACCTGCTTCTCCTTTTATGACATAAATACAACTGTCCTACCTTTTAAAATTGTATTTTCTTATTTGCTCATAATTTTTCATTTAGTGCCTTGTGAATGTAGGGAAAAACTGATATCCAGCAGTTATAAACAAGGAAATCAAGGGAAAAAATGTCTGTAACTATTTACAGTTTTTTCATTTGCTAACATCCTTTTGTCCAATCTGTATTCACATTTTCAAAACACTATATTCATTTAGCACAACGTCAGTCTGTTGTGACCATACCTTTAACACAATTCATGTTGTTTTCACACAATATTCAGTCTATTAACACGATTCTAAAATGCTTAAATTTTCTTTTCACATAAGCTTACCCCACACCAAAATCATGGATCTTTTTTTTTTTTTTTTACAAATGCTTAAACACAGCATGACAGAAATGAAGACCTATCTTGCAATTGTGAATTTATCTCACAATTCTGATAAAGTCTGAATTGCAAGATGTAAACTCGCAGTTCGAAGAATTGTGAAATAAATTGTGAAATGAAAAGTTCACAATTACCGTTTATACTTTTTTATCCTGCAATGGAAACAAGCTTGCATAGTAACCAAAGGCCATGTATGTTGTAATTTTTGTTGATCACTGGCATCAGCTACCATGGGGCACCATCCACATCCAACCTCCACCCACTGGAGAGCAATTTCAATCAAGGTTCTAATTGAATTTCATATACATACATATTTTTTATATTGTGCATTCTATAAAGTAATGACTCATTAAGGTTTAGACAGTATGTTGCCAAGAATGAACACATTTAAAAAATGTAAAATGGGTTTCAGTTGGAGGTAACTAAATTACAACATACAATGGATTTTTATATTGTCTATATGCAGGTAGAACTGAAACATGTATGTCAAACATGTACAAGAAAGTAATGCAGTTTTTGTAAAGCCATCAGATGTTAGTATTTTGACAGTTACAGTGCTATGATTGACTATATGTTCCTATTGGATAAAAAGGTAGTGCTAATGTTTTGTCCGAATGACTCGATTTAAGAATTTACTTACTTTTTTATATTCTCATCGTAGGTAAAATCAAACATGGAATTGTCAGGTGAGTTTGTTAAGGGTGGTGGTGTTATTTTTTTGTTTATTTGACTAAAACAGGCACTTTGTAAAGGCAAGATATGCCAACTTGAAAACAAAGTGCACTTTAGCAGACTTTTAAAAGAGTTCTTAATTCAGAAATAGTATATTTAAAAAGAATATACTTAAGTCTGAATTAAATGTCCTGTTATTTACATTTAAAATAATATATAGTATAAATTTATAGTGAATACAGTTAGTTAGCTGAACTTAACAGTGCTTTTTTGACTCACTAATGTAGGACTTATTTTCATAATTAGTTCTTTGAAATATGAAATTGATTTAAGTGTAATTTCTAATGTGCTGATAAGCCTTGTAGTTACCTAAAATATATTTAATGCCATTTTATTGAATCATGTATGCAATTTAATACAGTATATTTGTAATTACATATTTTGTAATGTTGCAATTTAAAATATATTACCTTTAAACAGACTATTAAATAACACACTTAAATAAGACAGTTAAAATTATTGTTTAGTACTTGCTTTAGGATGTTAGTCAACGCATCAGCAAAGTGAACTTTAAATGATGACAAAAGAACATTGAAACAATGATATGAAACATTTAATTTACTAAAGTATGTTAAGAAACAGGGATAAGTGCACATTAGGCCTTTTTTCATTACTAAAAATGTAATTAAATAATCTGCAAGTATTTTAAATATACTTTTAAGATTTGAAGTAAACTGCAAGTGCACATTAAATGCAATTAAACATACTTTTTTTTTACAAGGGATTGATTACAAAAAATTAAAATTAAAAATTAAACCAGTGTGTTGAATCAAATAATTACTTTTTCAATGTTTTTTGCATCAGAATATACATCAGTGTATTATAGAACTTGTGTGAATATTATGCTGTGATCTGCATATCTGAAGTTCATAAACCTTACTGAATATTGTGTATATTGTGAATTTTGTGAATTATTTCAGTGTGTATTATTTTGCTTAACAAGTCTGTTTGATCCATACACACACAAACAGTATGTGTAACGTTTGATCGGGCTCCCGTCCACCAGAGGGAGCCTTCACCTGAATTCTGAACTCTGCCACTTCCTGTTCCTGCCACATCAGTTCCTGTCTTGTCATTTCCTGTCACCCTGTATTTAAGCCGTGTGTTTGCTATGCCACATTGCGAAGTATTGCCAGTTCCCTGCCTTACTAAGCGGTTTTTCATGTGTTTGCTATGCTTTATTGTTATGTATATTGCTTTTGCCTTTTTGACTCACGTTTTTGGATTACTGTTTTGGATTTGTTTGCCATTGGACTGTTTTTGCCTGTATTTTGACCAAAGCCTGTGACCTGACTACGAGTTGTGATTACCATTTGGATTTTTTCAGCAGACCATTTAATAAAGACCCGCTTATGGAATCTACACGGCCTAAGTCCTCCTTACAGAATACTTCGCCTGGTGCGGATCCAGCGGATGTCTCTCAACTTCTTTCTACCATTTGAGTATCAAAAAGATCTGCTGAATGGTTTTCAACACCAGCTACTGACACTGCAAGCCAGCAACGAGCATTTAAACACGGTACATTCAGTCTCTTCCTGCCCCCAAGACCTGACCCGGTAAGATTTGCTTTTTACCTGATAAATTTGATGGCTCTCCTGATAACTGCACTGGTTTTCTACGTCAATGTTCTATCTATTTTTCAAACCAACCTGAAACATATCGCCAAGACCATACAAAGTGCTCTTTTTTATCATGACTTTGCTTACCGGGAAGGCTTTACAGTGGGCTACAGCTGTTTGGGATCATGATACACATGTCCAGCAATCTTACAATTACTTCACCCAACTAATTCGTGATGTCTTTCAATATCCTGCTGGAGGCATGGATGCAGCAACTCAACTGACCCAGTTACGTCAAGGTAACAGACCTGCTTCTGATTATGCTATCCAAATTTCGCACTCTTGCAGCACAAAGTGGTTTTAATGATGTTGCTTTGAAGCACCTTTTTTCGTTCAAGTCTGTCTGCTAAGCTTCAAGCAGAATTACTATGCAAAGATGACTCCCTTGACTTCTCTCAGTTTGTTACCCTTTCTATAAAGATTGATAATCTCTTACGTACACAACCCAATCTCAAGTTTAACATTGCTTCATATGTGCCTACTACTGCTCAAATACCAAGTCAATCTAGCCCTATGGAACCCATGCACATTGGAAGAACTCAATTACCAGCTGATGAACGGAGAAGGAGATTACTCAGTCAGCTCTGCTTCTACTGTGGTGGATCAGGCCATCGCTGTTCCAACTGTCCTGTTAAACCTGCTATCAACCCCTCTTCAAGTTATCAAGTGAGTCACATGTTTCAATACTTTACAGATCAGTTTAGGTTTATCACTTCCCATCATTTTGTCAGTTGCTAATCAGGACCACCATTTCTCAGCGTTAATAGATTCTGGAGCAGCTGCAAACGTGATTCATCAAGATTTAGTGAAGCAGTTGAACATTCCCACAATCAAATGTGCACCACCTATTGCTGTTTACTGCCGTTGATAATGGTCCCATTGGTAAAGGTTATATCACTCATCAAACACTCCCCATAAAACTCAGAGTTGGACTACTTCACACAGAAGAAATAACTCTCTATGTAATTTCATCACCACGAAACAAAGTCATTTTAGGATATCCATGGTTGTCTACCCACGACCCACAGTTTTCATGGAAGGAAAAGGAGTTAGTCAGCTGGTCACCTCATTGTCTTGCTCACTGTCTTGAACTGCCCACCAAACTTTGCAGTCTGCACTACCCATCTAGCCAAGAACCCCTTTTCATTACCAACTAACATCCCAAGGAGTATGCTGACCTAGCTGAGGTATTTAGCAAAGACAAGGCCACCAAATTGCCACCTCATCGCCCCTGGGACTGTGCCATTGACCTCCTTCCTAACACCTCTCCGCCTAAGAGCCGTATATACCCTCTGTCCATTCCTGAAACCAAGGCCATGGAAAATACATTGAAGAAGCTTTATCTTATGGATTTATCAGACCATACACTTCTCCTGCAGCATCTGGTTTCTTTTTTGTTGACAAGAAAGATGGCGGTTTAAGGCCTTGCATTGACTATCGAGCACTCAATGCAATCACAGTTAAGAATCACCATCCCTTGCCTCTTATTCCTTCTCGAAAGAAGCTGGACCTCAGATCGGCCTATAATCTCATCAGAATCTGTGAGGGGGATGAATGGAAGACAGCTTTCCTCACCAGTAGGGGGCACTACGAGTATTTGGTTATGCCCTATGGATTGGCCAATGCACCTTCAGTTTTCCAGTCCTTCGTTAATGAAGTCTTCAAAGATCTCTTGTATCAGTATGTGATTGTCTATATAGACGACATCCTGGTCTACTCATGCTCTATGGAGGAACATATCAGTCATGTAAGAACTGTCTTGTCACGTCTGCTCCAAAAATGATCTTTTTGTTTAAGGCTGAAAAGTGTGAGTTTCATGTCACATCAACCAAATTCCTTGGATACAATATTAGCCATACAGGAGTAAAGATGGATGATACCAAAGTAAAAGCTGTTTTTGGACTGGCCCAAACCCAACAATGTCAAGGAGTTGCAACGATTCCTAGGCTTTTCAAACTTCTACCGTAGATTCATCCGTGACTTCAGTACAATAGCTACACCTGTCACATCACTAGGAAAACCCAAGAAGCTAGTATGGACAGAGGCAGCTACATCAGCATTCAACAGGCTCAAGTCCAGTTTCACCACAGTGCCAATTCTTAAGCATCCTGATCCTACACTTCCTTTCATCGTAGAGGTAGATGCCTCCGACTGTGGAATTGGTGCTATTCTTTCTCAGCGTCATGGAACACCAGTGTAAATTACATCCATGTGCATTCTACTCTCGAAAGTTAACTTTGGCAGAAAGCAATTACGACATTGGTAACAAGGAATTGCTATCCATCAAGTCTGCTCTTGAAGAATGGAGACATTGGCTTGAAGGTGCTCTTCATCCTTTTCAAGTCATTACAGACCACAAAAAACCTACAGTATATCAAGGATGCCAAGCGTTTGAATCCCCGCCAAGCAAGATGGGCACTCTTCTTCACTCGATTCAATTTTGCAGTTACATACCGGCCAGGGAGCAAAAATAGTAAGGCAGATGCACTGTCACGTATCCACGATTCTGCTGATTCACAGATGAGTCCTGAAAACTATTCTACCACCCTCCATCATCATGGCACCCATTCATTGGGATATTATGGAAGAAATTCAACGTGAACAACATGAAGAGCCATCCCCTCCAGAATGTCCAGTTGGGAAAATTTTTGTTCCATCCAGTCTTCGCAACAGAATCATCCAATGGGTTCACACTTCTCTTGCTTCTGGACATCCTGGAATTAATCGCACCACTGCTTTAGTTCGAAATACCTTTTGGTGGCACACATTATCTGCAGATGTCAGTAGCTATGTAAATGCTTGTCCAATCTGTGCTCAGTCACGAACAACTCGGCAATTGCCTGCAGGATTGTTAGAACCACTTCCAATTCCCCAGCGACCTTGGTCACACCTGTCCATTGACTTTGTCACTGATCTGCCTAACTCACAAGGGTACACAACCATCATGGTCTCCATCGACCGTTTCTCTAAGTCTTGTCGTCTCATTCCATTGAAAGGTATACCCACTGCTATGGAAACTGCACAAGTTTTGTTCAATCAAGTATTTAGGATTTATGGATTACCTGATGATATTGTTACTGATCGAGGGCCGCAATTCACATCACGTGTTTGGAAAGCCTTTTGCAGAAGTTTAAACATCAATGTCAGTCTTACTTCTGGATATCATCCTCAAGCAAATGGACAAGTAGAGTGCCTTAATCAGGAAATTGGTAGATACTTGAGATCATACTGTAGCCAGGAACAGGAAAAATGGAGTATATTCCTCCCATGGGTAGAGTACGCCCAAAATTCTCTCACACACTCTTCAACTGGTCTTACCCCCTTCCAGTGTGTCCTAGGATATCAGCCTCCTCTATTCCCCTGGTCTGGAGAGCCATCGGAGGTGCCTGCTGTGGATGACTGGATCAGAAGAAGTGAACAGGTCTGGGACAATGCTCATGTCCGCCTCCAACGGGCTATTCGTTCTCAAAAGATCCAAGCTGATCGACGCAGACGTCCTCATCCTGAGTTTCAGCAGCCAGGTCAAATGGTATGGCTTTCCACCCGTGACCTACGCCTGAAACTACCATGCAAAAAATTAAGTCCCAGGTACGTTGGCCCTTTTAAGATTATGCATCAAGTTAATCCTGTCACGTACCGTTTAGAGCTACCTGCTAATTACCGCATCTCTCCTTCCTTTCATGTGTCACTCCTGAAACCGGCCCATGTCTCAT
The DNA here is from genome assembly GCF_018340385.1 of Cyprinus carpio. Classification (NCBI taxonomy): domain Eukaryota; kingdom Metazoa; phylum Chordata; class Actinopteri; order Cypriniformes; family Cyprinidae; genus Cyprinus; species Cyprinus carpio. The sequence goes on from NC_056573.1 coordinate 6,744,782, forward strand.
CGAGCCCCGATGCCACTGACAAAAGAACCTCCTCCACCGCTCGAGATCGAGGGAGCTCCTGCCTACCTAGTTCGGGAGATCCTAGATTCTCGCAGGAGGAGGGGTCAGATGGAATACCTCGTAGATTGGGAGGGTTATGGCGTGGAGGAGAGATCGTGGGTAGCAACTAAGGACATTTTGGATTCATCACTTATCAGAGACTTTCACCAAGCACATCCAGATCGCCCAGCACCCAGACCCCAGGGGTCGTCCTAGAAAAAAAACACACTGGAGGTGTTCCTAGGGGGAGGGAATCTGTAACGTTTGATCGGGCTCCCGTCCACCAGAGGGAGCCTTCACCTGAATTCTGAACTCTGCCACTTCCTGTTCCTGCCACATCAGTTCCTGTCTTGTCATTTCCTGTCACCCTGTATTTAAGCCATGTGTTTGCTATGCCACATTGCGAAGTATTGCCAGTTTCCCTGCCTTACTAAGCGTTTTTCATGTCTCCTTTGCTGTTTATTGTTATGACCATTGCTTTTGCGTTTTTGGATTACTGTTTTGGATTTGTTTGCCATTGGACTGTTTTGCCTGTATTTTGACCAAAGCCTGTGACCTGACTACGAGTTGTGATTACCATTTGGATTTTTTCAGCAGACCATTTAATAAAGACCCGCTTATGGAATCTACACGGCCTAAGTCCTCCTTACAGTATGTCTGTTTATGCTTTATAAGAGGTCACCACAATGACTCCTTCCCGAGACCCGTACCACTGTCCTTCTCATGTGGAGACCTTGACCAAGGTCAGATCAGACTTGAGATTCTTCTTCTTATAAAAATATTAATAATAATGTTTATTATGTGTATGTTACTCTGACTTTGACTTATTGCATTTATTTCACAGCAATTTTCACTGAAAGAACCTGTAATTTTTTTATATGTTTTAGATGGATCAATTGTTTGTTTACAAAGAAGAAACTGCATTAGAAGGTCTTGCAGAAGGTTTGTTCATTAGCATTTAATGAATGAAATGGAGCAAAATCAACTGAACAACATCCTTATCTCCTATGCTTTTATTTCTTAAAGTTTGCTGTGGAATAAAGCCTATCAGCAAATATTTTGTGAAGGATGGCATGGGGAACAAGGTTTTCGGTATTCTTGAGGACAGCGAGTGTTGTGACAGGTCTCTGCCTGTTGAACATTCTTTCATAATGAATGTCACTGACATCTCAAATCAAGAGGTCATCAGACTGGTGCGCCCGTTTGTTAGTTGCTGCGGGACCAGTAAGGTACGAATGTTATTCTCATCTTGTTTAGCCTTTAATTATGTTATGTGCTATATATTATATGTTGTATTTATATTTTAGCTAGAGGTTCAGTCTCCACCAGGCACTGCCATTGGATGTGTTCGAAAAAACTGGCATAATTGCCCACCTAAATTCACTGTTGAGGATGAACAAGGTGAACTGGCGTTTAAGATTAAGGGGCCGCTTGTAACTTGTACCTGCTGCGTGGATCATAACTTTGAGGTGAAGCATATACTGTATACTCAGAAACGAGTTTTAATTTTCCAATTTTCCATTGACTTGCCTATTGTGCTATACACATGTTACATATCCATCCTCTGTGTTAACTAACTGCTACAAAAACGTATGTGCATATACAGTATATGTAAAATAAGTTAGCGTTTCAAAACATTGAACAAAAACCTATTTACAGCTTCATTGTTGTTCATTGTTAGTTTTTGTTAACTAACGTTAACTAATTAAACTGTTAATGTGAAAAGATGCATTAGTATATAATTGAACAGTAAAAAAATTAAATAAAAATAAAAAGTAATCCAGATCATTGCCATTGTTTATTGTTAGTTCATGTTAGCTTATTCATTAACCAACATTAACTAATTAAACTGTTAATGTGAAGAGATGCATTAGTATATGCACAAGTTAGCATTAACAATGTTCAAGTAATCCCGAACAGTGGTGTTGTTCATTGTTAGTTCATGTTAAATGCATAAACAAATTACTATAATGTTCAGTTAATGTTAACAAAGAACAGATGAACAGATGCATTGTTCTTTAACATTAACAAAGATCATGTAATGCTGAACAGATGCATTCCTCTTTGTTAGTTCATGTTAACTAATACTTTAACCAGCATTAACTAATTAAGTTAATGTGAAAGAGATGCATTAGTACATTGACAAGTTAACATTAACAAAGATTAATTAAAGCTGAACATAAGTGTTGTTCATTGCTAGTTCATGTTAACTAATGCATTAACCAACGTAAACTAATACAAAATTATTGTAAAGTGTTACTACAGATGGAAGTTCAAACTGTAAATCCGGTGCTGTTAAAAAAGAAAGAAAAATAAAAATCTTTGATCGCTAAAAGTAGTAGGCCTGTTTATTTTAAAGTATTAGTGAAAATATAAAATGAAAGTAAAAAAGTAACTTACTCTAGTTACCAACTTTGCTTGAAAATTTATTTTGTTACAGTTTTTTACAGACGCTAGGACACATTTCTCAATACTTACGTCACTTTTGCAAAACTCTTCACACAGTTCTCCTAACCAACTTTCAGCTTGGCAAAGCAGTTAATTTCACATTCAAAATGCACTACAACTACCAAAACACTTTATTCAGGTCTCAAATCAACTCATTCTTCCAAAACACTAGCAAAGGTTGACAGCCGACAAACACACTTTGTCACCCACCCACAAAAACAATGGACCTAAAAAACACTAACAACATGTAGCATTATAAAGTGTTTTTCTTGTGTAAAACAAGGACACATCTCTGTATATAATTCACTGCAATATATGTTTACTGGAATGAATCAGACTTGGTTTATATACCACAATACAAAACTATTCAGCAGTGTGTCCTCCTTTTGTAATGAAATTGAAAGAGTAACACCTTCGTAGATGTTCATCTACAATGAGAATCAGCTGTGGCTTGTCCAATTGTGCAATTGTTTTTATAGCATTTAATTTTAAAGATTTAAAATAGGTATTTCATTAAAATATTACTGTAGAAATGTAGCAAATTGCTGGTCTTATTCAGTTTTGTATTATGTTATTGTTTTTGAACATAAGTTTTAACAGTTTTGAAAACAGTATGTAAGCATGTGCAAATTGGCCTGTATGTACAAAGAGTTTTTGGCAGTTGTTGTGTCTGAGTGAGAAAAGCAATTCATGAAATTTGAGAGATGTAGTCATTGAATGCATTTTTGTGCCAAAGCAATGATAATTGATCCTCAGTTTAGCTCACATAGACTTCTGTTTGTGCTCACTGTGTGAAGAGTTCTGCAAAGTGACCTAAGTAATTGAGAAATGTGTCCTAGCGTCTGTAAAAAACTGTAATGTGTGTTATTAATCCCTGTGTTATACTGTGACCACAGCTGCTGTCTTTGAATGAGGCAGGGACAGAAAGATCATTTGGCAATATCTTGAAACCTTTCTCAAGCAGTGGACCAGATGCAGGTGCAGCATTTGTGCTGAGGTTTCCGAGCAACCTGGATGCCAAAATGAAAGCTACTGTACTGGGAGCCTGCATACTTATTGTAAATATTGTTAAAATTATTTTTAACACATTTTTCAGAGTTGTAATATAAAGACTTGTTTATAATTTATAAGTATTACTTGTTTATTTATTTTTTATTATTAATTATAACTCAATTCATTTTCAGGACTGCATGTGTTATAACACAGGAAATAAATCGCTCTTGTGAACCTGCTTATCAGCAGCAATAGGTTGGAAAATACTAGGTAGGGCTGTGCCACATCCATCATTTTCAGCAAACTTCCTAGTATGTTTGAAAGTTAACCCATTTAAGCCCACCGGCAAATATAGTTGCCGCAGTTTATAGTTGTCATTTTCCTTTTGTAAGTATTTTTCTAGATGTTATCCATGTTTTATTTCTCAATGACATGCAAGCTAACAACCAAATAAAGGATTTCAAGAAAAAGGAATAATAAAAAAAGGTATTCACTTCCTTCCTGTCACATGAGGCTGTCAAGTTCCCTATCTGTCGGTCACTACGAGTTATGTCGAATGCCATATGGGGTATCACTTGGGAGGTCAATCATCTCTGAGTTTAAGAGAAATTGGCAAAGAAAATTGGCTAGTGGATTTTTCATACTGAGCCACTCCCCGTGCCTATGGGTATATAAGGCGACAGCATTCATCCACTCATTCAGATTTTTGCTTCGGAGCCGAGTAGTTGATGCATTTCACTACAAAGTCAATTCAACTTTGTGTGGTTAAAGGCTGTTCCTGGTTGGTGTTACGGCGCGATACAGCAGTTCCCCTGCAGCAGTGATTCCCCTGGGCGCTTCGACTTAAAGAGCAGTTTCCTTCTAAAAGAGCAAATCATGGACGCAAATTTTGTCCGTGTCCTTCTGGATGCGGTCGTTTCCTGTTCTAGGTTGACGGTCACGAGCGTTGTCTTCAGTGTCTGGGCATCCAACATGCTGAAGCGGCGCTCGTGGATGACTCATGCGTCTGTTTGTGGGCGTGTGGGCGTATGAGCATGACATTGCTGCGATCGCGTCTCTCACTCCCTGGCTTGAGCAGGGGACCGCCGACTGGCGCTCTGGGAGATCTGAGGGTGACTGTGAGAGCTTCTCCACCGGGCCACGCCCCATGGACCTCTCCCACGGGCCTGTTCGGCGACACTGTCGAGGACTTTGCCCAGCAGTTCTCGTGGTGCAAAAGCAGACTGAGGCCATTCAACACATCTTGCCCCGACGTGATCCTCCAGCTGCCACCGTTCCGTCACGGGTAGTGCCTCAGCCAACTCGTCGCCGTGGGCTCCCCCTGAATCCTCCACACCAGCTCTGGCCCGTGCTGAGAGTCCTTTGAGGCTGGTGCATCGAGCCCTGCACAGGAGAGCGGCACCCCTGTGTGACATCCGGCCACGAAATCGTCCAAGAAGATGATGAAGCGGCCCTGACATGGGCAAATCAGAGATGTGGGACACTGCTCTTCAGAAGGTGGCGGAGACATCGTCACTCTTTCCCCTGGAGGAGGGTCAGGTGGAGAATCCTCAGTTTTCTTTTCTTATGTATTGTTCCCAGTTCCACCGCCAATGGCCAGCTGTACCCACATTTTCAATAAAAGAGCAATTTCCCTTTCCTCCAACTTGCAAGGCTCATGGTTTGACAATTAGCGACGCACTGCCACCTCATTCTCATGCGCGATGCCTCCTATCGCCAGTGGCCAAGAGGTCATGGTTCGGAGACGAAAACACCTCTCCACATGTCTCTGGGCCAGTTCCTCCGAGAACATGGGGAGTTTTGCTGTGATGACTCAGAATGCGATACTTTCTCGGCCATCCAACATGACTCCCCATCGCTGCACCACTGCAGGTATGTCGACTTTCCCTTTGGTGCCACTTGTACAGAATTTAGAGGTGTGGCTTGAGCTGCCCAACCCATCCCATTGGCTCATTCGGACAGTTAGACTTGGGTATGCAATTCAGTTCACAAGCTCAAACGTGCAGCCGACGCGCTCTCATGACAGCTCACTTTTTCCCGGGGAATGGAGCCTCCATCCCTAGTCAGTCCAGCTGATCTGGAGTCGATTTGGAGAAGCCCAGGTAGACCTGTTTTCTTCTTCCCACCGTCCTTCCACTGCCAGCTGTACTATTCCCTGACCTAGGCCCCCCTCGGCATGGATGCACTGGCAACACAGCTGGCCTCGGGCTCTTCACAAGTATGCGTTTCCCCCAGTGAGCCTTCTCGTACAGACACTGTGCAAGGTCAGGGAGGATGAGGAAACAGGTCCTGTTGGGTTGCGCCTTACTGGCCCACCAGGACCTGTTTTCCAGAACTCATGCTCCTCGCGACAGCCCCTCCCTGGCGCATCCCCCTGAGGAGGGACCTCCTCTCTCAGGGGCTGGCACCATATGGCACCCACGTCCAGATCTTTGGAACCTCCACGTGTGCCTTCTGGACGGGACGCAGCAGACCTACAGTAAGTGATCTGAATTGGTGTTCTTTTCACAGAGAAGACCCCCGGAGATGCTCGGTCAGAATCGTGCTTCAAGATAGGTTGGAGCGTAGGCTGTCACCCTCCACCTTGAAAGTGTATGTGGCTGCCATTGCAGCCCATCACGATGCAATGGACGGCCGCTCCCTGGGGAGGCATGACTTGATCTTTAGGTGTTTCCTGAGGGGTGCCAGAAGGTTAAATCCTCCTAGGACACCCCTGATACCCTCCTGGGACCTCTCTAATGCCCTGGCTAGACCTCAGAGGGGTCCGTTTGAGCCACTTGATTCAGTCGAGCTGAAGTTCCTGTCTCTCAAGACAGCGCTCCTGATCACGCTCACTTCCATCAAGAGGGTCAGGGACCTCCAAGCATTTTTGGTAAGTGAAGAGTGCCTTGCATTCGGGCCGGCCTACTCTCATGTTGGCCTGAGACCCTGGCCTGGATATGTGCCCAAGCTCTAAGCATCTTCTGGTCTTCTTAGGAGGTCAGCAGAAACGGATGGCTGTCTCCAAGCAGGGGTTGGCCCACTGGATAGTGAATGCCATCGCCTTTGGCGTACCATTCCCCAAGGCGAGCCATGCCCCCTGGGGGTGAGGGCTCACTCCACACGCTTGCTGCGCCATTTCCCCTCACACAGGGATGCGAGCACCTTTCTTCTCCCAGTAGAGTTCCCCGGTTGGCATACCCTGGTCGAGCATCCTCCAGCAACCTCGGCGGTCAGATTTGGCGGAGCAGTTTGACGCCAGGCCCAGTACTGGTGTTAGTGTAGGATTATTGATACCATTTGTCTGTAAGATTAATGATGCCATTTGATTGGATCAGAAGAAGGTCACAGTCTGAAAAAACAAAGAACTCTTACGGGAATCAACACCTGAGCTCTGTCTCACAAGCCTCAAAGCAACACACACAACATGAGAGAAACACAAAAGGTCCACACCTTATGCATAACCCTCTGCCTCCACCTCCTTTACTCACTCTCCCCTCATTACCATCTAAAACACAGGACACTGGAGAGGTCACCAAAAATCACCTTTCTTAATCATAGTTTAATTACAATGGAACAATACATTTTGAAGTCATTTTGAATGTTTCTCTGTCTCTGGTAAAGGGGTCCTCATTCTCTTAACAGTAGAACAGGGTAACCATAAATATTGAAAACATGTGATATGTGATCGTGTGGGGGGGTACGCTAACAGCCGATGCGATATCTCTGAGCGACTTAGACATCCGAATGAACGAATTAATAATACACATTAAAATCAAAAAACTTTCAAACACTGATCTAAATTTAATAAATTCTTGATAACACTAAAACCCTATTCATTTTTTGGAGTCAGATGAATTAAAATACATATATATAAAATGTATTCATTTTAATGAAGTTGCACTGCATAACAAGCAAAAGACAAACAACCACGCCGCAAGAATCCTTCTGCCGTACTATTGGCTGCCATCATTGGACCAGTGGGCAGATCTAACATTAGCATGCCCGGAGTCCCGGTCAGCCTCTGTACTGGGCTAGGTGTCCATATGGCTTGATTCCCTATGGGTAATCCCATATGTGTATTCTTCCATGGTAAGGTTTCCCTCTTGGTAAACCCGTGTCTTTCTTGACAGACCCGCTCTGTCAGTCTCTTCTGCGCAGCTGTTCCCATACCCTACTCTAAGGTAGGACCTGCCTCAGAGACCCATTCCATATATGTAGTACTACCCCCTGTGGTCAGTCACCATACCAGTATCTCCACATCACCTCCTTAAAGGGTCGGATGTGGTCTCCGAAGTGACCTTTTCCCTAAGCTCGCTTCCCCATCGTTCTGCCAAGCTGAAGGAACAAATAAGAAAGATTTGAAGCAATCTTTCACTGAAGGTGTCCGGGTTTTGCACTGTCACTCTGTTTTGTGTTTTGTTTCTTGTTTATGTCTTGTGTCACCACATGGCCTTGTTAATTGTTTTCTTGGCCATGTGGTCCTTAAGCCCCTCCTCCTTGTTTCCTTTTTACCACACCCTCTTGTTAGCCTTGTTAGTCTAATTGTGCTCACCTGTTTTTTCCTCATGAGTTTTTCCTCCCTATTTATAGTGCCCTTTGAAACCCTTTAGTGTTTGCTGGTTTGTGGTCATTTCACCCCCCTCTGTCACTGCTTTGTCTCGGTGCCTGTGTGATGTGGCGGAATATGTGTCCATGGTCTCCTGCCTGGTGGTCCTTGTGCCCTAGTTTGTCTAGTCCTGGTAGTTTTCATGTTTCTTGTCTTACTCCTTGTTTTAGTTAATTTGTTTGTTCTTGCTTTTTTGCTTTTACTTGTAATATTTTTTTAGTTTTTTAGTCTTGTTATCTTTGGTTTTGTTTGATATTCTTTAAGTTGGTTAAATTGGTAATAATTTTTTACTTATCTTGTTAATTTACTCTTTATTAGTTCATTGGTTTATATTTTCCCTGGTCTTGGGTTTAATTTGTTTTTCTGTGGCGCTTTGTGTTACAGTTCTTTACCTGTTCCCGTGTGTCCTGCCCTGGTTCTACCTGCCTGGCACTTGGTCTGCTTCAGAGTCAGCGGTCAACAAGTGTCTGAGCTCTGCTCTATGGTAGACCTGTGTGGTCTTCTCCATCAGCCTAGTCTTGCCAGCCCTCCCCCCCCCCCTCACGCCCCCCGCCACCCCCACCACCCCCCCCTCCCCCCCCGGTGCCCCTTGCCACCCCCCCCGGCGCCGCGGCCCCCCCTTCTCGCCAAACGCCTGCCCGACCCCCAACAACCACCCCCCCCCTGCCCGCCCCCCCACCGCCCCCGCCCCCCCCACCCCCACCCCAACCGCGTCCCCCGCCACGGACCCCCCCCCCCCCGCCCCCCCTACCCCCGCATTCTGTTGCCAAAGTATTCTGCCCGTGTTTGTTTCTGAAGCTGTCCCAGTGGCCTTCCCTACCTGTTCCTGGTACTGTGTTCTTTGTGGTATCACTTGCACTTCACACCCTCTTGTATCAGTCTGTTTTTGGTCAATTGAACCGTTATATCTCACACTGCATTTTTGGTCACTCCTTCTAGCTTCCCTGACAGAAAGGTTGAAATGCCTTCCAAAAACGTTTTGGTGGACGGAACACGCAGCATGGCCTTCTCCAGCAGCGATGTACTTCCCCCTTTGTTCCCCTTCTGTACCAAGGTGCAGTGACTTTGCGCTGGGCTATGTGGGAAGTTCACGTCCTTCAGCGTAGCTTTTGTAGCCCGCTTGTTGCACCAATTGCAGCACCACAGGTGTATTGTGACAGTTTTTCAAGGTTGTGGCTTTTTCTGATGGTGCCCGAATCCCGATTTGTTGTTTCGGGGGGCATAATTCGTAGTGCCCGACATATAGGAATAACATTCTCGGTTATGTATGTAACCCTTTGTTCCCTGATGGAAGGAATGGAGGACATTAGTTCTGCCCATTGCCACAGCCGTGAACTTTTTTCCGCTGCTGCCTGTGGACAACGTTTCAGTGCTCCTCACGTAAAACCTGTAATGAGTGGATGCACCGCTGTCAGCCTTTATATACCCCGTAGCAACGGGGAGGGCTTATGATACAAAATCCACTAGCCAATTTTCCATTGGCGTTTTTCTCTTAAACTCCAAATTTATTGGTCTCCCAAAGGAGAACACATATGTGCGTTTGACATAACGTCGGTTGCCCTCCAGGTCAGATACTACCAACTACAGGTTACGAACCGAGACGTTGCCTACCCATACTTCTATGCAGCATGGCTAAGGCAAACCCTATACTGTACATATATATTAAGATATATATAATATAGTAGATATAATCATGAACGTGTCTCTGAGAATTATCTACACAACAACATCTTACAGGTAGATCTTATAGAATCTTTTGTAACTTATCCAAAAGGTGGGCAAATGACTTGTAAGTAGCATATCATGAGGAAATGGGATCATACTGGTGTAAATATGTTAATAAATTTTCAAGGGGATTTTGGTCTTGTTTTAAGTGCTTTTTGTGCTTTTTCAGCGAGATCCCACCCTAAAACGTAACTTAAACCCTTTAGCCTGACAGCTCTACTAGTACAGTAAGAGCTTGAATTTGATAGGGAATTACTCTGTCCAAAAGGAGAGATGAGATAGCAACTTTCCACAGCTTCTACTGCCCTTCTTATCTCACTTGGTAATGAGCAAAATACTGAGGCCGAATTTATCCAAGTTTGGGATGCTTTTTGCATTCTACATGCTTTTTATGACTTACTGTTCTTATGTATTTTTTCCATGTGTACACTATTTTGAATCATTCAGACAAGTAAATGAGTTTACTCATTGTCTACTATATGGAGCATTACCTGCTACAGTCGGGAATTCGCAGTGAATACTATGGGCCTAAAAAAATGCAGAATTCTTTCAGGTATAACTTTTTTAATGTATAGATATATGTTCTTCATTTCCTATTCATTTGTTATTTATTGATGTTCAGTTAACTAATCATCTCTCTTAGACAGTCTCCCATTGAGAGTTCTAATAACTCTCACCATAATCAAATTTACACCTCAAAGTCCATTCATGCCTATGTTTGTTACACATAATCCCCATCTTGGCAGTCATGTAACTTGACACAGTTACGGCAACATATAACTTATTTTGTGTCTGGCCTAGATGTTTCTTAGGTGTAAACGTTCTTTTTTAGACCATCACACTTTTTGACACAATGACATGGATGGTAACATGTCATGCAAACTAAATGATGACACAGAAAAAAAAACCCCATGTAGCATAGAGTGGAAGTCTTGAAGTCCATGCGCCCGAATAGCTGTTGAAGGTCTGTTTTCTGTAGTCCATTCCCACGTAGATCACCTCAGTACTCTTGGTCCTCATGAAGCTTGATCATGGATGTCATGAGGTGATTGCTTGTACACCTGAGCAGCTGCTCCAATCAGTTTTTGGTTGAAGTGGGAGGGGCTGCTCGATTGGTAAGCAAGACTGATTATGAGCTTGAGTAAAGCTGTTCCGTTCTCTTATGTCTTCTTGCTTTTCCTACACTCTTTCATCCGTGTCCGGATTACCACAGTAAAATGACACTGCCCTCCTTCTTAGTACTTTTTTTGTTTCTGTTGGTTCTCGTTTTACCTGCAAAGAGCTGCTGCAATCTTTTCTCTGGCTTTGACATCAGAGTTCTCTTTCCCAAATAGCTAACCTGTCCAAATTTGTTTTGCAAGCTTCCAGTGGACCAGGTAAGAACTAATAATGGAAAGCAGATCTGTACTCGTAAAAGGTCCATCATACCAAG
>NC_056573.1:7057006-7214506 GCF_018340385.1 Cyprinus carpio
CTTCACCGCGCCGTGCTGCCTTTGGTAGTGGGCTCAAAGCCAGCTCCCCCAAACCCAGTTCCCCGCACATAGACAATGGTTCGCTGAAGGAGGAGTCCACATCGGTTTCTCTTTCCTCTGAAGACACCAGCCATAAAGACCTTCCCCATGATGCACTGGGGCTTTCTAGCGAGGCAGACAATGAACTCTCAGAGAAAGCAGGGGTCAGTGGAGAGGTTGGTGTGTCAGATAGTAGAGTGTCGCGATCCACCAAAGAGCTGCTGGCCGCACAGGCTGAGGAAGATGAGGAGGAAGAGGAGGATGTCTACTATTTTGAGTCTGATCACTTGGCTCTCAAACACAACAAAGAGTATGTTCAGGTTTATGCTGTCGTGTCTGAAGTCATCAGTTCTGGTAAACCAAGATATGCATTGTCCTTTAACCCCTTTTTTGTTTATTAATGTACCCTTTTGTATTTATTAATTTGATGTGTTTGCTATGGCAAACACTACTGTTACTGTTCCTCATATTGAGGGTTAGTTTGAACAAACCCCAAACCCAAAGTATTAAACCTTTGAAAGCATTGAACTACTTCAGGAGTTGCCCAATCCTGTTCCTGGAGATCTACTTACCTGCAGACTTCAGTCTCAGCCCTGCTCCAATACACCTGTCTGTAATTATCAAGTGCTGCTAAGATATTACTTAGCTGGTTCAGTTGTTTTTGATCAGGATTGGAGCTGAACATTGCAGGACGGTGGATCTCCAGGAACAGGATTGGGCACCCCTGAGTAGACCCGAGCCACATCTAAAAAAAACAGGATATAATGCATCTTTAGCTGGTGGGAATTAATTATTTTTGTTTATTTATTTATTTATTTATTTTTTACTTTTGCCAATAACAAATATCCAAGAAAGCCCTAGTACAGGGTAGGGATGTAACGATTCACTCAACTCATGATTCCATTTGATTCAATTCACGATTTTGATTTCACTATTCGATTAGATTCTCAATTTTTTTTTTGTTTTTACAAAATGAGATTTAAGACAAATTATTTAAAATTAGAAGCAGGCAGCCACTGCATTTTAATCATGATCCAAACAAAGATGCTGCATACATGCAACATGAGCAGTTTTTAATCTAAATTTGATTATAAAATTTCAAAATTTGAAGCAAAACCAGAATGATTTGACTTCAATTTTGTGAAACTATATATCATCTATCAAAAAAAAAATATCTGCATAAAAACAGAAACAGCAGAAGAGCTGAATGAGACGCAGATTCACTCTCTGCAAGCAGGTGGTGCTTTTCCACTGTAAACAAAGCAGCGCTGCACTTATGAACTTTAATATGCATTATACAGAGGTAAGATGAAAAGAAAATACAATCTAAACTTTTCTAAAGACAGTCAATTCCCCTCAGAGATGCTTTCATATAAACTCCTACCCCTAATTGAATTGCGATTTATTTAGCATCTCAACCGTTTTGAATCGTCACATATTTGCATCAGTTTTCAACCGGCTCGCATTTAATCGTTACATTCGATTATGTCAAAATGTGCGGTTTTGGTGAGTGACTTCGTAAACACAGTCTGAAATGAGTAATAAAGTCCTAAATGGCCGTAAAGATTTGGGAGAAAATGTCAGATCCGCGTCATGTGCATCAGGATTTAAAGTGACAGTGCAGCTTTTAAAGTGAAACCTGCTGCAGTCTGTTTTTGTTCAAGTTTAAGTTCACTTAAAGTAAAAGTTATATATTTTAGACCCTATTAAATGTGAAGAATAATAGCTTTCCATTATACTGTAATGTTGAATGTCTATAATTAATAGCTAAATTTGGGGAGAAAATGCATTTAATAGAGACATCATTAGCAGTATTGGTATCAGTGATATTGGCTTTCATTAATAAAAGGCTACTACGTAAAAAGATGCCATTAAACACATTTAAAATATACCATCTTTATGTTGTTTCTACATTAATTTGGAGGTTCAATGTTAAATTATGACAATATTAATATATTATGACAATTATGACAATATAAATATATTAATGTGAAAAATGTGTGATATTTTTTTTTTTTTAATTGGTTGACAGTAGGGCTGGGCGATGTGGCAAAAAAAAATAAAATCTCAATTTTTTTTTTTTTTTTTTCAGAACGTTTGACCAATTCTCGATTTTTAACAAGTCAACTTAAAAATGTAACTATAACATGATTCAAGTAATTTATTTTTTTTAATAACTGTCTACTAAAAAATTAAAATTATATTCCAAGTGCACCACACATGAAGTTGTCAACAATGTAGATGTTAAACAAATCACTTGTAAGGCCTAAATGTCTTTGCAAAAAGATGTATAAACTACAGTTACATCAGGTACAAACATGTCTTATACATATTATATGTTCAGAAATTATATTAGGAAAATGCATTAAAATAAGGTAATTCAAAATGACTGAAGGTATAAAACCAGTAGAATATTATTAACTATAAATGTTCTGTAAAAACAATTTAATAATAAATAAATCAAATTATATGGGTTTGCTTTAAAAGTAGTAGGAAACTGCATTGCTTTAACTTATTTGGTTGTCAAAACCCAGCATTTCAGATTTTGATCTCTCTCCCCTGCTCTTGCTTAGAGTCTTGTTTTGTCTTTTTAGCTTTCATAGTGTCTGTGCTTTGTAATTTGAAGAGGTTGTCCTAGATAAACATCTAAGTGTTTTTCTGCTTAACTCTGCATCCTTGTTCTCTGCAGTGTAATAGTCAACAGTGCTTGCAGAGCAACAGTTGCTGTAGTCTCCAGGATGGTGGTAGGTAATAAGCGAGGGAAGGCCTGCTGCTGGTGGACAGGTTGTCCTGGGTCGCGCTCATTCAGCGTGTGCCCATCTCACAGTGTGAGTGCAGGGATCAGGAGCAGCCAACTGGATTAGCTCGTTGGTCAATAGAAATGAAAAGAGACTGCAGTCACATCAGTTTATGAGGCCTGTCTGAATTATTTATCTTTTGTTGTTATATTAAATCGTTCTCATTTCTTATCTGGGACAGTATTTCTCCTGCATTTTCTTTTGGATTTATTGTATGCTTGATTTGAATTATAGATATATTAATGCAGATTATTTTCTTAGAAGAAGCAAACAAGGGGTGCTTTTCTGTGCAAAACTGGTCACCACAGTGCCAGGGGATTGTAGTCACTGGAGTGATGCTAGTGTTGAGGGTCTTTTTGAAAGCATTGCTGGTAGCACATTCTTGACGGTCGTTATGTAGTGATCTTCTGAATGATCCTCAGATCATTTCGATTAGTATTCAACAGCAAGCCTCAGATTTGAGGTCTACATTAATGTGGAGGTTTGTGGTTAGAAGTTTGTTGATATGACATTATAGTGATGATTGCCCATAAAAAGCGACACTAATATGGAAGGCAGACAGAACCAAATGTCTTTAAACGGAACGCATGAAATTTGACCGTGTCAACTTGCACTTTGTTCCCATTAATGTGACAGCATGCACAGCAGCCAATGAAATTGCTGTATTTGAGACTAAATTTGCATACCAACATCAGACGTCATGTCTGTTAATGAAGTATGCTGTGGTGGTACACTGGTATGGATGTATGCAAACATCACCCGTTAGATTTGTTCATGAGGGATAATGCATCGGTACGTTGTTGTTTTCTGTCAGCCTTATGTCATGATTTGTCATGCCCTTTTAAGTTTAGTTCAACATTCTCTTAATTTACATAGCAACGTTAATTTTAATTTATTTACTTTGCAGTATATATCAGTAAAGCAGTTCCACAGTGAACAAAAGAAAGGATTAATATTAGGGATGCACCTAAATGAAAATTCTGGGCTGAAACTGAAATCCAAAATTTTGGATGCACTTTGGAAAACTGAAACTGAAAATGTTTTTTAAACAGTATTACGCATTCGAACATGGCCAGAATGTGTGTGCATTGAGAGACGCATAAAAATTTGTGGTTAAATTTCAGGCATTCTATTTAAAGACTTTTGGCTCCTAAAGGCCATATTACTGGAAGGTTTTTTTTTTTTATTTTTTTTTTATTTTGTTTTGTCTGTTATCTACTCTATGCTCTAGTCTGCTTTTCAGATGGTTGACCCATAGGTGGCAGTGCATTGCCAGCCATATGTCCGTTTTGGGCTGATTGGCTGCTTTCCCCAGCCTGCAGTGCTACATGCCTATCTTCATTGTGCATCTAAATCGAGAGGCTGTTAACAGCTCCTCTGCTGTCTAAGTTATTAAATGGCAAGGAAATTGAAGAAAAACTAGTCAGTTGCCCTCAAGTAAAACAAATCAAATGGAGCAAGTCCTCTAAATGAATTCTTGTTGAGATTGGATGCTTGCTGTCATCAGTTGGTTTTCATTTATGCCATGTTAGGCTAGATTGATTATACGAGGTCTGTTGAGCTTCTGAATAAGATTACTTCTAAGCGGTAAGCCGAATCTCCCGCTTAGAAGAGCATCTTTGTCTAATTCGCTTTTCCCCCTCTTTGACTCCTCTTTTTTTTTTTTTTTTATCTTTGACTCTATTTGTGGTTTATTTTCTGATGTTCAAAGCTCTTGTGGATCCAACGTCATTGACTCTATTTGTGGATCAGGGAAAAGGTCAAAGCTCTGTAGAGCTCAGCCAACGTCATATCTTCGTAGCTAACAAGATGAATCTAGAAAAGCTGTTTCAAATGTGAGCTTCTGTATCCCATAAAATTATTTAATTAACAACATGTACTTACTGTATGGTTAGAGTTAAGTTTAGAGTTAGGTTTAGGGTTATTGCATGTAATTATGCATAATTTTCTGTTATTACTACAGTAAGTACATGTGATGTGTAACAAAGGTACTGTAAAATAGTGTTACCGTGATTTTTATATCCAACAATTACAATATATCATAAAATAGCATTTTACCTCCCTGTGGTGGAACATCAGTATTTGAACTTTTAACATCTTTCCCTAAAAGTGTTAAAGGGGTGGTTCATTGCGATTTCACTATTTTTAATGTTGGTTAGGGTGCTTTCACACTTGGTTCGCTTGCCTGGTCTGAACCCAAGTTCGATTGCTCCCCCTCCCCCTGCCCCCGCTGGAATGCGTTCATATTATGTTATTTGGGTCCGAACCGCAGTTCGTTTGCTTCATCAAGCCAGCAGCTGTTTACCCCGTTGCTTAGTAACGACGGCGCAGGAGAAGGTGGCAAATGCATAACATTGCCACCTTCTCTTTTATATATTTATGTTTTTGAACCATTCGTTTTGTTTACAAAGCTTCGGTATATAACGGCACTTACGTCTGTCTAAGTAATATACTGCAAATGATCTGAAGAACACTGAAGGCGAACAGAAATGAGATATACAGCTCTCTGCTTCCAGCGCGTCAGTCACGCTCCTCAGGAAAGTGAGTGAAACACACACACAAACACAGATTTTTATTGAATAATACGTCATTAATAGCAGTTCACTTATGCGATTTTGTACAATTGCGTTCACTTCAGCAGCGATCCGTACCGGAGTTCACATAAACCGTACCCCTGATCACCCTTTTTAAGTGGACTCTGGAAAGGTTCGCGGGTGCGCATCAGAGTTAGGAAGACAGCGTTCACATCATCCAAACGAACCGAACTCTGACGTCAATCGAACCCGGGTGCGCACCAAAAGTGCTAGTGTGAAAGCACCCTTAGTGTGTAATGTTGCTGTTTGATCATAAACATTATCTGCACAGTAATGAAGCTGAAAGTTCAGTGCAAACAGAGATATCGTCTTTTAAAATGCTGGCAGTTTAATGCCTACAAAAACGTCTGGTAGGGACTACATCAAGTTACTTCCCGGGTTTTTGACATCACAAACCCAGATAAACCCCGCCCTCGGGAAAAGGGGTTGAGGCCATGGTGTGCTGCTTTAGATAAGAGGAAGAGAAAACTAGAGGTGCACGTAAAAATCGATTCATACAGTATATTAATCGCTATTCTGTCTTCTAAGGATTCTAATGGATTCAAAATCAGTGTTCTAAAGCAGCTGTTCTTTATAATGTTCCACACGTCTCCCTGCTCTGCATCTCTCTCTCTCTCTCTCTCTCTCTCTCTCTCTCTCATTCAGTTCAGCTCCAGCAATGAACTGTTACAAAATACACTTTTCACATAGCTATGAGAAGCATTGAACATGGACACGCGTGCAGTTGCCGTACTTTATTAAAGCTTTAATCAGGATAAAACCATATACTAAAAGCTAACATAATAATGCAGTAGCATTTATAAATAACAGCGAATCCTAAAGTATGAGACAACAACAAACAAAAAAAACATAGGCCTACCATTAAAAGCCGTGCTTGCACAGGTTCTGCACGATCCTCTTCAATAATATCATCTGCTTCTCAAACTCAAACTGATAAGAGATATTAATGACGTTTAGACATGCTAGAGGCAGTTTAGCTAATCACAACACACTGGGCTAGCTAACCAATCAGAGCCCATCGCCTATTTCTGAGGGGGGGCTTCATAAAAGAAGGAAATTATCAGCGTGTTAATAGGAGAAGAGACAGATCGGTGTGGAATAAAGGTTAATTATGTGAAAATTTATGTTTTTTTTTTTTTTTTTTTTTTTTAAATGAAGCGTTAACACATGTTAGACTGCACCCCATAAACACAATCAAGCCTAGAAAAAAAAAAAAACACTGAACCACCCCTTTAAATGATTAAATATTAGTCCAACTATCACACCCTCCCACCCTTTCGCAAACTTTCTATTTGTAGAATATATTTGGTACATTTTAGAATAGGGAACACATATTCACTATTAACTAAGAGTTTTCCCTCAATAAACTCCTAATTTGCTGCTCAATAATAGTTATTAGGTCGGGTTAAGGGATCTACAACAAGCTCATACAGAGTAAGGCATTAATATCTGCCTAGAAGTACTAATAAACAGCCAATATGCTAGTAATATGCATGTTAATAAGTAGCTAATTAATAGTGAGAATTGGACCTTAAATAAAGTGTTACCATATATTTATATAGGAACGTTTACAGGGGCTATCTTTAGTAAAGTGTGTGGTTGTGCTGTACTAAAATTAAATATTAAATAACTGCTGAAAATTTGATGGTTAAATGCATAGCATCAGATGTTCATAATGTACCAAGCATCTCTGCCCTTCCCTCTCCTCTGTCCTCCACATTAGTTATCAGAGGTTGCTCCAGACCATCAGTGTACTGGAGGCCCAGCGAACCCAAGCCATCCTGGACCTGGAGACACTGGCACGGCATCAGAAGGAAGCCCTGTCTGACCCCATCACCTTTGTGGACCAGCTACAGAAACAGGTACAGAAGGTTCCTCTGGCACGTCCATTGCTGTTGTCTGAAATGCCTATTACTTTGTCCTGCATTCTGTTTTAAGTATGTTTTTGATCATCTGCTTTCATCACAGATGGAGATGGGTCTGCCTCGCCCCCAGAGAGTAGTCCAGCTCCCGGACATTGCATGGGACCAATACACCTCAGGCCGTGGCGACTTTGAAAGGGAGTTCTGTGACAAGAAGCGCAAAACACGACAGTTGCAGTTAATCTTTGACAAAGGTGTGTCCCTTTTTTTTATTATATGTATATGTATATATATATATATATATATATATATATATATAATATATGTATATATATATATATATTGTATTTTTTTTTTTTTTTTTTTTTTCTTTAAGATTGTGTGTTTTTCACTTTAGTGGGCTCAAAAATAACTTAAAATTTTATTTATACCGGGGTGCATGATTAATCAGCTGAAATCACAATATGGCTTGAAAAGAAAATATGTAAAAGATGTAAAAGAAAATGTGAATATTGTAATTTTTATAGTTGTACTGTAAAGTAAAATTATATTGTTTTCCTATTATTTGTTTTTTACGGTACAGTATTACAATACTAATATTTCTTATTTTGTTCATTTATTTTTTTACTAATTATAATCATCCTAATTAGAGGTCAACCGATATTGGATTTTGCCGATACCGATAGCTAGGTTGGACCACACTGGCCGATACCGATTAATTAACCGATAGTTTTTAAAATGGATACAAAAAAAAAAAAAAAAAAACTAAAATAGTGCTTTATTTACAAAAAAAAATAGTAGTAGTAATAATAATAATAACAGTAATAGTAAATGTTGAAATTACCACACTCTAATAGGGCCCTATGAAATCTGTTTAATTTTTTCCTAAATTCCATTTTATTTATTTCCATAATAATTATTTTAATTTTTTCTGGATTCTGTCTTTTCCATTTAAATTTTACTCCACTCCTTTTTAATAGTTAAATTAAAGTTTATTAATCATAAAGTAAGTCTAATTAAATAAAATCATGAAACTTATACATTTTCAAATCAGTTTAATAAAAGTTTAACAAAAATTACATGATTAGGGCCCTATGAAATGTTTTATTTCTCATCATATTTTTTTTTATTGCTACCAAATTCTGTTTTAGCATGTCTAATTATTTGAACGCATAAAACAACTTAATTTATTTATTTTTTCTAAAAGAAGCCTAATGATTTTTCCCCTAAAAAATTAGTATTTACATTTTTATTGTTATCAAATCAAGGCATGAAACATTAATTTTATTTGTCTTTTAATTACTTAAAATTAAGCAAACTTTTTTTGGCAAACAAAGGGGATTAACTATTAAAGTTAAAACATGGAAGAAATATTGTGTGATTACTCCTTAAAAAATAATGCTTGTTTTATTTTAATAGTAGTAGTAGGCTATGTACATTCTACTGAACAATAGACTTCAAAACCGGACTTTTATTTTGACGGGTTGCAAAATAAAAGAATACCTTTATAATTCTGTGCATGTGATATGATGCTTTTGCTCAAATCAAACGGTCAGATGCTCATGAAGTGACTCTTAGAGCAGTTCTGGAGATGTTGTTCATGTGTTTTCGTCCTCATTTAGTGAGACAGCAGACGCTGAAATCACCGCGAGCGTCATGCACGCTAAACTGTGAATTTCGTTTTTATGAATGGATTCCGTCCGCGTTTTCTGCATCGCGGAATACATAGGGCCCTACAATTATACCAGCACAATGTTTACTCTCACACTTTAACTGCTTCTATTATTGAACACTTAATGATTGTCTAATCAAAATGAAAGAGCAGCTGAGTCTAGGAGAACTCACCGGTATCACACACATCCGGACGCGTCGCGTTCAACTCGAGCAGCGGTCTAAAACAGTTTATTTATTCACCAAACGGACACAAGCTGACTAAAAGAATGAACAATGATGCAAAGATAATTTGAAGTTCAGTGTTTAAAAAATGGAGCAAACGGAAAGAGCGATCTATGTTATAGCTCTATAAATGAAGCATACAGACTTTATTGGAGCCACAGAAAGACAAAGGTTTCGATGGAAAATCTCAATATACAATTCATTATGTACATTAATGAATATAATGTAATTTAATGGAAAACTGTGTGAATGGCACTCTGAGGCGCGGCAGGATTTTCTGTCTTAAAGGGTTAGTTCAGCCAAAAATGAAAATTATGTCATTAATGACTCACCCTCATGTCGTTCCAAACCCGTAAGACCTCCGTTCATCTTCGGGACCACAGTTTAAGATATTTTAGATTTAGTCTGAGAACTTTTTGTCCCTCCATTGAGAATGTATGTACGGTATACTGTCCACGTCCAGAAAGGTAATAAAAACATCATCAAAGTAGTCCATGTGACATCAGAGGGTCCGTTAGAATTTACTGAAGCATCGAAAATACATTTTTGCTCCAAAAGTAACAAAAATTACGACTTTATTCATAATTTTCTTCTCTTCCGGGTCTGTTGTGAATGCGACTGCTGTGACTGTTGACGTACGACGCTGCTGACGTGTTCTCTGGTGCGCACAATAACAAAAAGAAAACACGTCAGCAGTGTCGTACGTCAGCGGCGTCACTGCAGTGTTGTGAACGCGCTCACAACAGACCCGGAAGAGAAAAAAATGATGAATAAAGTCGTTATTTTTGGAGCAAAATGTATTTTCGATGCTTCAATAAATTCTAACGGACCCTCTGATGTCACATGGACTAGTTTGAAGATGTTTTTATTACCTTTCTGGACGTGGACAGTATACCGTACATACATTTTCAATGGAGGGACAGAAAGCTCTCGGACTAAATCTAAAATATCTTAAACTGTGTTCCGAAGATGAACGGAGGTCTTACGGGTTTGGAACGACATGAGGGTGAGTCATTTTTGGCTGAACTAACCCTTTAAGTGTCTCGCTCTGTTTAGCGTGCAGCGTCACGTGTCTAAACAAACAGCACGTGCTGTCAGTGATTTCAACCACTAGAGGCCGCTCTCGCACTGTATAATGAAAACAGAGCCTTCTCAGCCGCTCCAGCAATGGACCCACCCCTGGAAACTATCAGCCGTCTCCAGCAATTAAGGGACGAAACGCGGAAAACTATCGGCATGTATTTTTGCCGATAACCGACTGTTCCAGCAATCAACAGCAATTAATCGGCAAAACCAATAATTCTGTCGACCTCTAATCCCAATAAAAATAATCATCACAAATGTTTTTCCAAATTGTGTAGCCTTACAAACAACTTGAACTTTTGAAATTTCGCAATTAGATAATATCGTGTAGCCCTAATTCATAACTATGAAGAGCATGTATTTCATTTATGAATTCAAATTTATTTGGGGCATGAGGTCAAAACTGTCAGAGTGATATAATTTTTTTTTTAACAAAGCTGCTTTAATTTTTATGATTGCATTATTATTTGAAAATCATTTGGCTTTAAAATTCTGTGTTGGGACCAAAGAGTGGGAATATGCAGAAAAATGTAACAGGAAACTATGTTCTGTAGACCCTTATGACTGTGTCGAGGTCAGTAAAAATATCTGATGATTTGAAAGTTTAGGTTGTAAAATGTCGTGTGGTATGTAATTTTTTTTTTAATTCTATTATATTTTTGAGTTACACAAGAGTACATTACCATCCAAAATTAAGATTTTAAAATGTTTTTCAAATCAAGGCCGCATTTAAAAAACAAAAAAAAAGGTTTTTACCCATATGATACCATAAATACAAAGAGTACATTTAAAATATTTTAATACCACAAATGAATGCCTTTAACTTAATTAATGGTATATATAATTTTTTTCAAAAAGTATTTTAAAAATCTAGTGGAGCCTTTGTTACAGGACATAGTTCCTTGTGTATGTGTATTCAGTGGTAAGTTCATGGACCAGAAATATGCCAAAATTAAAACACTTATTGTCTTTCTGTAGTGGGGTTGCCTGCTCGACCAAAAAGTCCTGTGGATTCCAAGAAGGAGGGTGACTCCTCATCCATCTACTCCTCCTCCCTGCCATCAAGTGATGGTCCAGAACACAGCATGTCCAGTAGCAGAACTCAGGTAAACTCAGATTAAGTCTTTGTACTTACCGTCATTTGTATTCTGCCACCATTTACAGCCATCTTGATTCTTGACTATGAACCTGCATGTTGTGTTTTGAGGACAACATGGGGTTACAAATTCTCCTTTATGCTTTGCTCATTTTTTCCCTATGACCTATGATTTCACCATGTTTCATCACACACCACTGCATTCGATACATAATAAGATCAAGACCTAACACTTAACTTGACATTGTTTCTTGTTATGTATGTGCTTGAGCCTTAGGACATGAACTCGGATGTGCTCTGCATACACAACATCTTCCCTGAGAGCACAATTTCTCCATCCATATTCATTCTGCTGTAACATTTCAACAGAAAAATGCGCTGCAAGCATGTTGAATTTTGCTGAATACAAATAACTATAAAAACACAGTGTGTCTCTTGGCCTGTTTGTCTTGGTGCTGCTTTCAGACAATCTATCTTTCTACCTGCAGTTTCACACCAGTCAGTTCATCCCATCTCTCTTGTTCAGTATGTTCATGCATGCAGCACATGTAGCGAAAAGATGGTATCTATGGAAACCAGTGGAAGAAACCTTGCCTTCCTTTTGATATACAGTGTGTGTATATGCATGTTAAATTGATGAATAGAGGAATAAAGCATTTCCATTGGTCTCTCGGTAGATCAGGATATCTAGGCAGATCCTTTTTAATTCTTGCCCGTGTTTAAACCATTCAGCACTTGCACGATCTCCTAGAGACGGTGCGCTCATGCACACTTAAAGCGCGCACATCTAACACACATACTCTTGCTTGTATTTGTTGCGTTTAAACATGTCTATGAAAGATTGTATTACTGTACTGCATAAAAAGATAATCACAATGCTCAAAAAGGATCTTCAGAAACAACGTTTGGATTTAAAATCAAAATGGATTCAATTCAATTCAATTCAAGTTTATTTGTATAGCGCTTTTTACGATACAAATCATTACAAAGCAACTTTACAGAAAATTAAGTTTCTACAATATTTAGTAGTAGCTTATCAGTGGTGACTGTCAGTTCATGTGCATATGGCAGAAATGTTCAGAAAAATCAATAAAAAGACGTAAACAAACAGACGATTAACACTATTAACAGCAATTATGCAATCAAACTTATAGCAAAATGTGGTAGTTCTGTATGTTGTCTCTGGGTTAGCGTCATCTGAGGTCCTCTGAGGGGTTGGCATCATCTCTTCTCAGGTGTTCTGGATCCAGACTGGAGTAAATCCTAGTTACAATCCTAGGCAAAACAGAGAAACAAATAGAGACATAATTAGCGTAGCTGCTGTTCCAGCCAAGTAAAATTAATTTGTTTAACCCAAGCTAAAGAATAATAATGCACATTTGATCAGATATAACTGCAGTCCAAAATTATGAGATGCATTATTTGAATGTTTGGCCAAAGAGGTGTGTTTTTAATCTAGATTTAAATAGAGGAAGTGTGTCTGAACCCCGAACATTATCAGGAAGGCTATTCCAGAGTTTGGGAGCCAAATGCGAAAAAGCTCTACCTCCTTTAGTGGACTTTGTTATTCTAGGTACTATCAAAAGTCCAGCGTTTTGTGACCTTAGGGAGCGTGATGGGTTGTAGCGTGGTAGAAGACTAGTTAGGTACGCAGGAGCTAAGCCATTAAGGGCCTTATAAGTAAGTAATAATATTTTGTAACTGATACGGAACTTGTTAGGTAGCCAGTGCAAAGACTGTAGTATTGGGGTAATATGATCATATTTCTTGACCTGGTAAGGACTCTAGCCGCTGCATTTTGGACTACCTGTAGCTTGTTTATTGAGGATTCAGGACAACCACCTAGCAGTGCATTACAATAGTCCAGTCTAGAGGTCATGAATGCATGAACTAGCTTTTCTGCATCAGGAACAGGTAACATGTTTCGTAGCTTGGCAATGTTTCTAAGATGGAAGAATGCTGTTTTTGTAACATGGGAAATATGATTTTCAAAAGACAAGTTACTGTCTAATATAACACCCAGATTTTTTACAGTAGAGGAAGTAACAGTAGATCCGTCTAGTTGCAAATTGTAATCTACGAGATTCTGTGTAATGTTTTCTGGTCCAATAAGTAATATCTCTGTCTTATCTGAATTTAATAGGAGAAAATTATTGGTCATCACAATCTTTTACATTTTTAACACACTCTGTTAGCTTAGATAATTTAGAAGTTTCACCTGGTCTTGTTGAGATATATAGTTGAGTATCATCAGCATAACAGTGGAAACTAATCCCGTATTTTCTAATGATATTACCAAGGGGCAACATGTATAAATGTTGTGTTTATGGTAATAGCCGCGGATCTCTGTGTGAAACAAGCGGCAACCTTCTCTCTTGAAACCAACATGGAAATGACTTAAACTGCAATTCATCAACGGGCTGCTAGAGGCTGACTCCAAAAGGGAGTCAATCCCATAGACCCGCCATGTTAAAACACCCAACTTTACAGCAAAAGAAAAAAAAAATGTTTACAGCCTGGTATAAAAAGTGGTTATGGTCTGTATAGCTAATTTTGCCTTTCATGACAACTGTGAGGGGGGTGATTTTTTTTTTTTTTTTTTTTTTTTTTTTGTAACTCATCTGTTTAAATTATAAAGTTCTGCATAATTAAGAGCATGGCCACTTGAGTGACAGGTGGATTGCCGCTGCTTTTACTACTGTCAAGCTAAGTGGGCGTGGTTTTAGGTACCGTCTAATTAGGTGTGTGTGGTTTTTGTATATTTTTGATTATCCAGGAGTGACACGTGGTGACGAGCTTCCAAGATGGCGACGGCCGGCTCTGCCCATTTTAGGCTTAAAAAATGCTCTTCAGAAACCTACGGGTGATGTCACGGACACTATGTCCATGTTTTTTTACAGTCTATGTTGTGAAAGCACAATATGAGTCGTATTGCCTCTGTACCGCTTACGTACTGCACATGGACTGCATACAGAGCACTGCAAACAGAGTAGGCCTTTGTGTGAACATACAGCTTACGAATCAGGCTTGTGCTTTATGTGAGCTATTGTTTTACAATTGCCCCATTATAAAAACAAAAATGCACTGCATGATCAAACATTTTGGTGAGATAATTATATATTTTTGAAAAATGTCAAAAAAATGCCCCCCTCAAATGAAAAAAATCCCAAGAGTCACAAAGAGGGGAATTCCCCCTATTTTAAAAAATTTAAAACAGAATGTATGTCTGTAAAAATCCTGACTGGAGCATCACTATGAATGATTCTACATTTTAAAAAAGAAGGCTTCAAAAAGGTTGGTATCGGTATTAGGGATATGCCGGTATCAGATTTTCCTGTTGCGATTAATTGCTAATGCTTTTATAACGGTATACAGTATTATCAGGGTATTGAAATTTAGTTTAAAGAAGTGGTCATAATGCAGTATAACAGGTTAAATAATTTTTTTCTGATAACAGAAATAACTGAACATTTAAATACAATAAAGCAATACAAAAAAATATATAAAGTTAAAAGTTTTACACCGATTAAAGTGCAAAAGATTTACAATAAGACCTCATTAGTTAACCTTAGTTTATGCATTAACATTCACAATGAGCAATAGCTACATTTGCTACAGAAGTCTTAGTTCATGTTAGCTCGTTAAATAACACAGTTGCAACTTTCGATTTTAACAACATGTTATTAAATATTGGAATACCTAAGATGAATAAATGTTCAGAAGAATTTTTCATTGGCAGTTTATGTTAACTATTGAATTAACTAATGTTAACCAATGAAGCCCTAATGTAAAGTGTAAATGAACAATAAAGAATCAAAACACTTTCAAACAATATCTAGGGCATGTTGTAGTCCAGATTAAAATGAAAAAGAAAAGTATGAGAATAAATAGCCAATTAAGTCTAAATATTTAAGCGAATATTTAGCAAATAGCGAATACACAAATCTGAATGGCTATTTAAATGTTTTAGAAAGTAGTGCAGCTGCTTTATTTATGGGGTTTCCAGGGTAAGGGCTGCATTTTCTGCAGTTTAGCGCCATCTGCTGTCAAAGAGTGAATGTGCTTTCATTCAGCCACTGTTCCCCCATGTGCTTCTCATGCGTGCTTGTTTACATCAGAGAGCACAGGTGTCTTTCAAGCAGCATGCAGCGGTGTTGTGCATTTTGACCAGTTGATGGAAATAGTATTCTTAAAACGCATTTCAAATTCAGAATAATTTGTAATATATAATTATTCATGGTATTTACAAGTGTCCACGATAACAATATTGTGCATATTAATTACTGTGATATATCGCGTTACCGAATATGGCACGTCTAATCAGTATAGGCAGATACTGCTTCATGTGATCGGCCCAAAAATTCCTGATCGGAGCCCCCTTACTTGCCGCAGCTCTCTGATTGGTGGAATTTTCTTTACAGCATCATTGGTAAAAGTTTAAGTTTAAATTAATAGTTAAAATAATGCAGATAAATGGCTTCAAGAAAAGTGCATACCATCGATTAACAGCGTCGGAGGGTTTGTCTAAATTATGTAAGTTACTGTTAAAAATGTCCCTATGGAGAAAACGAATGGTGTTTTTGCTTCTGGAACCCAGCTATTACACTCTATTTTGTAAAAGCTTCTACATTTTCTTTTCTCACATTTAAACTAATGTCTTGGGAAACAAAAGTTAATGTCCATGTATGGTTTTGAACTGTGTGCCAATGCTAACGTTTTCTGAATGATGTTTGTGCAGATGATCAGAGGGAGGCTGTGCGACCAGAACAAACCTGACACCTTCAACCAGCTGTGGACCATTGATGAGCAGGTATGAAGCTACACAAGAGCTCTTAGTGGCCATGAACGTGGAGCCTTTTATGAACAAACATCTGAGAAAAGTTTAATGTCAAAAACTTGTACGACTCTTAAAAAGCTACTTCTCCATTAAAATTTGTGGACTGAAGCTAATTGTTGATATAAGCTAATTTATGATATAAACAATGTACATTTTACTATTTTGTGTTGCTCTTGAGCTGTGAGGTTTGGCTGTATGCTTATCACATCGTGTATGTGAAACTTTTAGAAAAAGTTGGAGCAGCTTCTCTTGAAGTTTCCACCAGAGGAGGTTGAGTCTAAACGCTGGCAGAAGATTGCAGATGAACTTGGCAACAGGACCGCCAAACAGGTGCGCTTTCAGGCCCCGCTCTACACAGTCACCCTCTGAAGCTGATCTTCTTTCCGCATTGATGGGCACTGAGATCTCTAGTCACCTTTTCGCTGCTCCCTAAAGCAGTCAGGCAATTAACATCCTTACAGCCTCTTTTAATGGAGGCTCTCTATTATTTAAAGATGTTTCTTCACTAATGGGACAAGAGTCTTAACATCTAAAAGCTGTGGTAGGAAAGCTTAACCACTGAATTTAGGGCCAGCTAAGATTTTGTTTCTCTACTTCACAGGTTGCTAGCAGGGTACAGAAATATTTCATTAAACTGACAAAAGCTGGTATTCCAGTACCGGGCAGAACACCCAATGTGTGCATGTACAGTAAAAAGGTAAATTGGTCTCGTTACATGTATAATATAATATATATATTTAAATATATTATAACCATACACTGTTTTTGAAAAGTCTGGGGTTGGTAAGATTTTTAAATGTTTTTGAAATCTGTATATATATTTATATATGTATGTATGTATGTATGTATATATGTGTGTGTATGTATATATATATATGTGTTGTGTGTGTGTGTGTGTGTATATCTATATATATATATATATATATATATATATATATATATATATATATTTATCTATCAGAAATACAGTACAAATAGTAATATTGTGAAATATTATTACATTTAAAACATATTTTTTCTGTTTTAATGTATTTTCAAATGTAATTTATTCCTGAGATGCAAATCTGTATTTTTAGGATCATTACTTCAGTCTTAGGTGTCATATCATCCTTCAAAAATCATTATAATATGCTGATTTGCCGCTCAAGTAAAATTTTTTGTTATTGTCACAGTTGTGCAATATTTTGGTGGAACCCATGATATATTTTATTTCAGGCTCTGTAGAAAGAATAGCATTTTTTTGTCATATATATATATAAATATATATATATATAATATTTTGGTGGAACCCATGATATATTTTATTTCAGGCTCTGTATATATATATAATACAGGTCCTTCTCAAAAAATTAGCATTGTGATAAAAGTTCATTATTTTCCATAATGTAATGATAAAAAATTAAACTTTCATATATATTAGATTCATTGCACACCAACTGAAATATTTCAGGTCTTTTATTGTTTTAATACTGATGATTTTGGCATACAGCTCATGAAAACCCAAAATTCCTATCTCAAAAAATTAGCATAGGTTAGCATAGGTTACATTATGGAAAATAATGAACTTTTATCACAATATGCTAATTTTTTGAGAAGGACCTGTATATTTTATAATGTAAATGTCTTTGCGGTCACTTTTAATCCATTTATTGAATTTGTGCTGAATCAACTTTTACTTTTTTTTTTTAAATCCCACTGACCCCAGACTTTTGAACTGTAGTGTATATGTATGAATGAATATGTTAAGGCATCACCATTAGTTATTTAAAATGCTTAATCAGTGCATATTTATTGACAGGACATGTTGTTTGTAATTGCAGGCCTCCAGTAAGCGACAGCACCACCTCAATAAACACCTGTACAGGCCCTCAACGTTCCTCACCTCATACGAGCCGCCCGTCTATATGGATGACGAAGACGAACATTCACACTTCTTCAACAGCTTCCAGGATAATGGAGCAGATGATTCGGTCAGTCCTGGTTAAGATCTCACAGTCCAAGTCTAAATCTGAGAGCTCCCACTTCAGGGTGGGCTGTTATTGATCGAGTCACTAATCATCAGAGAAATGCATATATGATTGAACCAGATCATATCAGATCATATTCAAGCAAACTGATTTAGAAGCTGAAAACGGAAAAATAAATACCTAAAAGCGATTGATGAAAAATTCTCACTGCCTCTAGAAAGCCGTTTTGTTTCATCATAGCAACTTCCATTCTTCCACTCTAGCAAACATTTGATGGCCTTTCTCAAACAGGAAATCCATTAAAGACTGCAAACTGGCATTTCTACAGTTGGGATTTGCTTGATGTTTGATCATTTGATAATGATGTGCTGCCTTTTGACAGACACAGCTGCCAAAATCATTAGAGATGACTCGATGTTTGCGTCTCCTCAGCTGAACTGTGTGTTGAGCGACTGTGAACTGACTGCAGTGGCTTGACATTTTCTCTGCCTCTGATATGTAACCTTTACGCGACACCGGTCAGCGGACCCTGCAGAGAACATAACCAGTCACGCGTTGCCAAGCATCAGTGAACCTTACATGCACCAAATATAGAGTTTCTTCAAATCATGACATCACAAGCCATACGTAAAGGATGCGTGTAAATTTTCGAAATTGAGCTTTTCCTGTCAATAATCTAAACCCATTTTAATTGTCATTATCACATTGCAATATTGTAGTGATCATACATAATACTGCGTGCAGTAATAAAATGTTTTAGACATATTTTTTTATTTAGAATGGATGCAATCAGTTGATCAAAATTTATAATGTCACAAAAGGTTTTAATTTCAAATAAATACTGTTCTTTTGAACTTTCTATTCATCAAAGAATCCTGAAAAGAAATGTATCACGAGTTCTACAAAAATTACTTTGGTAATTGTCTGAAATATTTCTTGAGCAGCTAATCAACATATTAGAACGATTTCAGAAGGATCATGTGACACTGATGCTGAAAATTAAGCTTTCCCATCACAGGAAAATGTTACAATTTAAATATTAAAATAGAAAACAGTTGCTTTAAATAGTAATAATATTTCACAATATTAATTTTTACTGAATTTCATTAAATAAATGCATCCCTTGTGAGCCAAAAAGCAATTATAATCAAAACAAAAATAATCTTACGGACTCCAACATTTTTATTTATGTTGTGACAAGAAATAATGGGAGAACAGGGTCAGGAAATGTAGCCTCAGCCTACCCTAACAAAACAAACAAAAAAAACCATGGTTCATGAAGTATAATCTTCAAGACTCATTGCGGGTTAGATTTTAAAGATTAGATTTTGTGCTAAAAATTCAGACTATATAATAAGTATAAATAAGCCTTTGTAGCAGTGACAGCTGATGAAGTGAAGTGTTGTACTGTTCTGACCCTGCTGTGATGTTTCAGGATGAGGACGGGGTTCCAGTGGAACTGAGGCACCTGCCGGAGTATAAGGAGCTAATGGAGCTGAAGAAACTCAAGAAACAGAAACTACAGGAGATCCAGGCTGAGAGCGCAGTCACGCAGCATGTTGGCTATAAGGTACACACTTTTATCTGCCTATTTCCATTGTGATGTCTCATTGATTACAGAAAGTGTAAATTGGGTCATCATTTAATCCCCCTCGTGTTGTTCCAAACCTGTCTCACTGACTTTATTGTGAGAAACACAGAGGATATTTTGAAAAATGCTGAAATTTCACTGAATGGACAAAAACACTGAAACATTTTTCAAAATATCATGTTCCACAGAAATAAATCCTACAGATTTGGAAACAACATAAGGGTGAGTAAATGATGACAAAAATGTCTTTTTTGAATGAACTATCCCTTTAACTTTAAGGCGACGGTCTAATGCTATTTCATGCATTCTGACTTCTTTACACTGTTAAAGAGTTGGATTCTCATGCTAACATGGCCAAAGTAACACGAGTTGAACATAGGGGGTGGGCGATAATGGAAAAAAAATATCATATCACAATTTTATCACAATTTTATCATATCACAAAGTTTTGGCATTGCAGCCAAACTAATTTCCCCTATTATAAAGACAAAGCCTTTCAAGGTAACAAAAAAAGAATGGCAGATGTTTTAGGCCAAAGAGGGTGAAGATAAAAAATCTTTGTTCTTATTTTTAATAACAAAGATAAAAGAATGACAAAGATACACATTACAACTGCACATAATATACAAATAAAACAAACAGTGCTTTATTTTCAGGTACAATAGGTGTATTTAGCAGGAGCATTCAAGAAATTGAATGAACAAATATAAAAATAAAATGCTATATAAACTGATTCCTAAAGCAACTGTATTAAATTTCTTCAGTCAAGAGCAGTGAGTGATTTTTGTGTGTTGTGTGTTTTGTTGTTTTATTAACGTTAAAGGAATAGTTCACCCAAAAATAAAAATTCTGTCAGCTGTCTGTCAATTCTGTCTAAGTGTTTTATTTTTATACCACCATTTACTCACTCAAAAGTTGTTTTAAACCTGAATGAGTTTCTTTCTTCTGTTGAACATGTAAGCTATTCTGAGGAACGTGGAAACCAAACAGTTGCTGGTCCACAGTGACTTCCAGAGTATTTTTTTGCTACAATCAAATTCAATGTGGACCAGCAACTGTTTGGTTACCCACATTCCTTCAAAAAATATCTTCTTGGGTTCAGCACAAGAAAGAAATTAATACAGGTTTGGGACAATGTGACAGTGAGTAAATAATGACATAAATGAGAAATTTTAGGGTAAACTATCCCTAATGACAGTCGACTGCATGTTTTAATAGGCCTACTGTCCCTTTAAGTCCGCAATCATCTAATATACAGGCACCTATACATTTATTCTCACACCGTTTACTTTCATTTTAGACATAACCAACTGCATCCACATGCAAATAATGAGAGAGTTAACTCCCGTGAGTGCATGGCATGAATTTCACGTGGCGTTGTACAGTATATGACGGAGGTTGCCAGAACTGCAGCTGATAGAATGTGCGCTGTCGCACGATACTACGATATTTCTTCAAAAAGCTGATCGTGGGAGACATTTTTATCGTTCCACGATAAAAATCGTCATATCGCACACCCCTAGTTGGACATATGAGGAGTATTTTCTGTGCCAAATAGACTCTTCAGGGTCTCGTATAAGTTTTGGAAAGTATAAGAGCCCAGCGTTAATGGGAACAGTAGATTCAGTTTGTTTCTCCAGTGCAGCAAATGGGAGTTGTGCAAGTGTGTTTGTTGTGTTCTCGGCATTTCGGTGATAAATGTTTTATAAAACAGAAACAAAAACTTTACTGACCTAAATTTTATTTGTTTATTTATGTCGATGTCACAGCTTGCACACGATCACTATGCAAAAGGTGTGACTGTTCGACTGAAGCAGCACTGTGCAGATCGATCGGTGTTTGACTTCAAAAAACCACTAGAGTGATTCGAAAGAATGCCGTCTGCATCTCCTCATCGCTGTCACCGGTTCTTTCTTTAATGTAATACACTGATCGATCTATGCAGCGCTGCTTCAAGTCGAACACAACCTAACAGCTGTTTAGCGTGCTCGTGACTCTTTAGCTCAGGAGAGAAGCGTAAAGCTGTATCTGTCTTTTATAAATCTGATAAAAACTAACGATTTTTCAGTGTATTGCAAGGATGCAGAAATACTCTGTAAGTACTCAGATTAACATGGAGTTGGCAGAAACAGTTGTTTGTTATGTCCCCTTTAAAAACTGTGACTTATCTAGAGCATGTCACAACAACGCGGCAAGTGATAAAAGCCGTCTCTTCCATGAAGAATGAGTACTTAGGGCTCTTAAACAAACTGTATTATATAATGTGGCTCTTTTTCATAATCAGCATTTTTTTCATTCTTCATGTTTCCATGTAATTCTCACTCAGTGTGAAGTATGTGGCATGGAGCCCATCCAGGGTGTACGGTGCATTGTCAGGGACTGTCCACGGGACACCGCCATGGACTTCTGCAGTTCCTGCTCCAACTGGGGAGTGGAGCAAGGCTTTTCCCACTCATAATTACAACAGTGTGGTATAAAGGTACAATTAACTCATAAATACCTTCTTTTTGACATGACTTTTAGTGCACCATTATGCACCTGATTTCATTTAATGAAATCATAGCCCTTTTCAGGTTTAATAATCACATTAGCTGTTACACATTCATGTTTTTCAATCCCCAAAAATAAGCCGTTTGTTTTATTTAAGAAAAATGTCATGACCTATTTATCATAAACATAAAAATTTACGACGTGAGGTATAGTTAAAACAATTCCAGAAAGCAGGTTATTAGGGCTGTCAAAATGGCCCTGAAAAACTAAATTCAAAGTTGGTTAATTAAATATTTTTCAAAATCAAATTATATTCAAATTTAAAAATGCATAATTTCAGCTGAGGGTGAAGAAAAAGGTTTAGTGCATTTGTCAAAGGTATTCAAAGATAACATGACTATCATGGTGAAAAAAAAGTGCATAATGTTTAATAATTTTTATAAACCAATTATAATCAAGTTGCTTAACACCGACTGTAGATTGTGTCTGCGGACAAGTATCCTAGATACATAGGTGAATACAACGGCAAACAAAACTCAAATCATTCACAACATTTATTTTTTTTAAAAACATGGCTGCAATGGGATGGTGAAAAAAAACAGTATATATGTTTTATCACAATTAAGTTATTAATTAATTGTACATTTGATGTTGTGCATGCAAGCTGCGTTTGTGCTGAGACTGGCGACCGGAACGATAGATGTCTGTATAGAACACAGTGCCAAATTGCGTTCTGTATGAAAGTCTTGGACTCAGTTTTGATACAACTCATATAGTCTTCTGATTGATTGTCTCTAATGTACGTACAATGAATGAACAACGCAGCAGCGCCGCATACTAGTGGTGAACAGACTGGATAGGCTAAGTGTACGTTATTAATGCAAAACAACACTATAACATCGCATGTCGTGTGCCCAATGATAAGGCTGCCTTCCTTTAACGCACAAGAAATTCGATGCAACGTTTTTGCTAATTCGAATGTGAATTCATTATTTTTTAATTATATAGTTATTTGTTCTCATTTTCATGTTTATATTGACGCCCTATTGTCATGTGAGATATCCAGGTACTGTGTAAGGGTAAGCAAGCGTATAAACTGAGCCTTCGGTTTCAAGAAACTGATGGTCAAGAACTTTGGGTATGTACTGAAGCCAGCTAGCAACTTGCTCTCTGTCTATTAACAGCTCTAGAGCTAGGTTAATAGCCTTCCAGGTTACGTGATTTCAGAGGCTATCAGCGCATGCGTGACTATTGACGAGACCTTTCCTGATATGACAGATGGCGCACAAATATTATAGAATATTACAACATGGTTATAATACAAAGGTTTACAGTTTTTATATGTCCGGTTATACAGTGGGCTGTGTGACCCTTTCGAATTTTCTGTATGTCTGCATAAATAGACCCAAAAATCATTAGCATTTGCACACAAATCCTGAAAGTAGACAAAGAGAATACAACAAACAAAGGAGACAAAATATCTACTGTTGTCATTTATTTATTGTGAACAACGATCCAGTGTTTAATATTTGTGAGTGCGCAAAATAATGTGCATTTTTACTCAGTATCTGGTGTGACCCCCTTTGCAGCAATAAACGCAAGTAACATTTTGTAAACATTAGCTTTGTCATCCTTAAACCATTATTTGGTAGAACCACTGTGTGCTTGGGGTCGGTGTCTTGCTGCATGACCACTTTCTTTTGGCATTTAGTTCTCAGACGAAGATGTACCTGCCATTTTACTTCAGAATTTGCTGGTTGGTATAATTCTAGAAAATCTTGGTTCTTATCGATGATGGCAAACCATCCTGGACCAGAAGAATTGCGCAAAGACAGGCCCCAACCAAGATACAGGGTTCGTAGGGTGCTTGAAAATCCTTGGGAAAATGCTGAATTTATGCGTGTTTTCAAGGTTTGAAAAATGCTTGGATTTGGATTAAGTGCTTGAAAACGCAGTTGCATTGGTTTCATAATAATTTGCTTTCTTAATGATTAGTTATATATATATTGTCTACACGAAAATAAACGATTAAAGTAAAATGAATAACAAAAGTTAATGTCCATGTATGGTTTTGAAACTGGTGCCAATTGCTAACGTTTTCTGAATGATGTTTGTGCCAGATGATCAGAGGGAGGCTGTGGCGACCCAGAACAAACCTGACACCTTCAACCAGCTGTGGACCATTGATGAGCAGGTATGAAGCTACACAAGAGCTCTTAGTGGCCATGAATGTGGAGCCTTTTATGAACAAACATCTGAGAAAAGTTTAATGTTGAAAACAAAAAGCTACTTCTCCATTAAAATTTGTGGACTGAAGCTAATTGTTGATATAAGCTAATTTATGATATAAACAATGTACATTTTACTATTTTTTGTGTTTGCTCTTGAGCTGTGAGGTTTGGCTGTATGCTTATCACATCGTGTATGTGAAACTTTTAGAAAAAGTTGGAGCAGCTGCTCTTGAAGTTTCCACCAGAGGAGGTTGAGTCTAAACGCTGGCAGAAGATTGCAGATGAACTTGGCAACAGGCGCCAAACAGGTGCGCTTTCAGGCCCCGCTCTACACAGTCACCCTCTGAAGCTGATCTTCTTTCCGCATTTGATGGGCACTGAGATCTCTAGTCACCCTTTTCGCTGCCTCCTACAAGCAGTCAGGCAATTTAACATCCCTTACAGCCTCTTTTAATGGAGGCTCCCTCTATTATTTAAAGATGTTTCTTCACTAATGGGAACCCAAGAGTCTTTAACATCTAAAAGCTGTGGTAGGAAAGCTTAACCACTGAATTTAGGGCCAGCTAAGATTTTGTTCTCTCTACTTCACAGGTTGCTAGCAAAGGGTACAGAAATATTTCATTAAACTGACAAAAGCTGGTATTCCAGTACCGGGCAGAACAACCAATGTGTGCATGTACAGTAAAAAAGGTAAATTGGTCTCGTTTTTTGTACATGGTAATAATATAATATATATATTTAAAAATCTATATAACCATACACTATTTTTGAAAAGTCTTGGCGGTTGGTAAGATTTTATATATATACTTATTATATATATCTCTATATATATATATTAGATATATTATATTATATATAGATATATATATATATATACTATATATATATATATATTTATCTATCAGAAATACAGTACAAATAGTAATCATTGTGAAATTTTTTGTTTAAAAATATATTTTTCTGTTTTATAATGTATTTTCAAATGTAATTTATTCCTGAGATGCAAATCTGTATTTTTAGGATCATTACTTTCAGTCTTAGGTGTCATATCATCCTTCAAAAATCATTATAATATGCTGATTTGCCGCTCAAGTAAAATTGTCTTTTGTTATTGTCCAGTTGTGCAATATTTTTTTTGGTGGAACTTAAATATTTTATTGGAACCCATGATATATTTTATTTCAGGCTCTGTAGAAAGAATAGCATTTTTTTATATATATATATAAATATATATATATATATATAAAATGTAAATGTTTTTGCTGTCACTTTTAATCAATTTATTGAATTTGTGCTGAATCAACTTTTTTTTTTTTTTTTTTTTTTTTTTTTTTTTTTTTTTTAAATCACTTTTTTTTTTTTTTTTTTTTTTTTTTTTTTTTTTTAAATCACTGGCTGGTGATCCTGTCTTGATTTTTGTTTATTTAAAATGCTTAAATCAGTGCATATTTATTGACAGGACATGGTTGTTTGTAATTGCAGGCCCTCCAGTAAGCGACAGCACCACCTCAATAAGCACCTGTACAGGCCCTCTACGTTCCTCACCTCATACGAGCCGCCCGTCTATATGGATGACGAAGAACGCATTCACACTTTCTTCAACAGCTTCCAGGATAATGGAGCAGATGATTCGGTCAGTCCTGGGTTAAGATCTCACAGTCCAAGTCTAAATCTGAGAGCTCCCACTTCAGGGGGGCTGTTATTGATCGAGTCACTAATCATCAGAGAAATGTATATATGATTGAACCAGATCATATCAGATCATATTCAAGCAAACTGATTTAGAAGCTGAAAACGGAAAAATAAATACCTAAAAGCGATTGATGAAAAATTCTCACTTCCTCTAGAAAGCCGTTTTGTTTCATCATAGCAACTTCCATTCTTCCACTCTAGCAAACATTTGATGGCCTTTTCTCAAACAGGAAAATCCATTAAAGACTGCAAACTGGCATTTTTCTACAGTTGGGATTTGCTTGATGTTTGATCATTTGATAATGATGTGGCTGCCTTTTGACAGACACAGCTGCCAAAATCATTAGAGATGACTCGATGTTTGCGTCTCCTCAGCTGAACTGTGTGTTGAGCGACTGTGAACTGACTGCAGTGGCTTGACATTTTCTCTGCCTCTGATATGTAACCTTTACGCGCGACACCCGGTCAGCGGACCCTGCAGAGAACATAACCAGTCACGCGTTGCCAAGCATCAGTGAACCTTACATGCACCAAATTCAGAGTTACTTCAAATCATGACATCACAAGCCGTACGTAAAGGATGCGTATAAATTTTCGAAATTGAGCTTTTCCTGTCAATAATCTAAACCCATTTTAATTGTCATAATCACATTGCAATATTGTAGTGATCATACATAATACTGCGTGCAGTAATAAAATGTTTTAGACATTTTTTTTATTTAGAATGGATGCAATCAGTTGAAAAATTTATAATGTCACAAAAGGTTTTAATTTCAAATAAATACTGTTTTTGAACTTTCTATTCATCAAAGAATCCTGAAAAGAAATGTATCACGAGTTCTACAAAAATTACTTTGGTAATTGTCTGAAATATTTCTTGAGCAGCTAATCAACATATTAGAACGATTTCAGAAGGATCATGTGACACTGATGCTGAAAATTAAGCTTTCCCATCACAGGAAAATGTTACAATTTAAAATATTAAAATAGAAAACAGTTGCTTTAAATAGTAATAATATTTCACAATATTTCTTTTTACTGATTTTCATTAATTAAATGCATCCCTTGTGAGCAAAAAAGCAATTATAATCAAAACAAAAATAATCTTACGGACTCCAACATTTTTATTTATGTTGTGACAAGAAATAATGGGAGAACAGGGTCAGGAAATGTAGCCTCAGCCTACCCTAACAAAACAAACAAAAAAAACCATGGTTCATGAAGTATAATCTTCAAGACTCATTGCGGGTTAGATTTTAAAGATTAGATTTTGTGCTAAAAAATTCAAGACTATATAATAAGTATAAATAAGCCTGTTGTAGCAGTGACAGCTGATGAAAGTGAAGTGTGTTGTACTGTGTTCCGACCCTGCTGTGATGTTTCAGGATGAGGACGGGGTTCCAGTGGAACTGAGGCACCTGCCGGAGTATAAGGAGCTACTGGAGCTGAAGAAACTCAAGAAACAGAAACTACAGGAGATCCAGGCTGAGAGCGCTGTCACGCAGCATGTTGGCTATAAGGTACACACTTTTATCTGCCTATTTCCATTGTGATGTCTCATTGATTACAGAAAGTGTAAATTGGGTCATCATTTAATCCCCCTCGTGTTGTTCCAAACCTGTCTCACTGACTTTTATTGTGAGAAACACAGAGGATATTTTGAAAAATGCTGAAATTTCACTGAATGGACATAAACACTGAAACATTTTTCAAAATATCATGTTCCACAGAAATAAATCCTACAGATTTGGAAACAACATAAGGGTGAATAAATGATGACAAAAATGTCTTTTTTGAATGAACTATCCCTTTAACTTTAAGGCGAGGTCTAATGCTATTTCATGCATTCTGACTTCTTTACACTGTTAAAGAGTTGGATTCTCATGCTAAACATGGCCAAAGTAACACGAGTTGAACATAGGGGTGGGCGATATGGAAAAAATATCATATCACAATTTTATCACAATTTTATCATATCACAAAGTTTTGGCATTGCAGCCAAACTAATTTCCCTATTATAAAGACAAAGCCTTTCAAGGTAACAAAAAAAAGAATGGCAGATGTTTAGGCCAAAGAGGGTGAAGATAAAAATCTTTGTTCTTATTTTTAATAACAAAGATAAAAGAATGACAAAGATACACATTACAACTGCACATAATATACAAATAAAACAAACAGTTGTTTATTTTAATGTTTGTGAGGTGTATTTAGCAGGAGCATTCAAGAAATTAAATAAACAAATATAAAAATATATAGATTGATCCCTAAAGCAACTGTATTAAAGTTCTTCAGTCAAGAATAGTGAGTGATTTTTGTCTTTGCATTTGTTGTTGTTTTATTAACATTAAAGGAATAGTTCACCCTAAAATAAAAATTCTGTCAGCTGTCTGTCAATTCTGTCTAAGTGTTTTATTTTTATACCACCATTTACTCACTCAAAATTTGTTTTAAACCTGAATGAGTTTCTTTCTTCTGTTGAACATGTAAGCTATTCTGAGGAACGTGGAAACCAAACAGTTGCTGGTCCACAGTGACTTCCAGAGTATTTTTTTGCTACAATCAAATTCAATGTGGACCAGAATTTGTTTGGTTACCCACATTCTTCAAAATATCTTCTTTTGTGTTCAGCACAAGAAAGAAATTAATACAGGTTTGGGACAATGTGACAGTGAGTAAATAATGACAGAAATGAAATTTTAGGGTAAACTATCCCTAATGACAGTCGACTGCATGTTTAATAGGCCTACTGTCCCTTTAAGTCCTGCACTCATCTAATATACAGGCACCTATACATTTATTCTCAACCGTTTACTTTCATTTTAGACATAACCAACTGCATCCACATGCAAATAATGAGAGAGTAACTCCTGTGAGTGCATGCATGAATTCATGTGGCGTTGTACAGTATATGACGGAGGTGCCAGAACTGCAGCTGATAGAATGTGCCCTGTAGCACGATACTACGATATTTCTTCAAAAGCAGATCGTGGAGACATTTTTATCGTCCACGATAAAAATCGTCATATCGCACACCCCTAGTTGGACATATGATGGAGTATTTCTGTGCCAAATAGACTCCTTCAGGGTTCGTATAAGTTTTGGAAAGTATAAGAGCCCAGCGTTAAGGGAACAGTAGATGCAGTTTGTTTCTCCAGGGCAGCAATGGAGTTGTGCAAGTGTGTTTGTTTGTTCTCGGCATTTCGGTGATAAATGTTTTATAAACAGAAACAAAAACTTTACTGACTTAAATTTTATTTGTTTTATTTATGTCGATGTCACAGCTTGCACACGATCACTATGCAAAAGGTGTGTTCGACTTGAAGCAGCACTGTGCAGATCGATCGGTGTTTGACTTCAAAAAACCACTAGAGTGATTCGAAAGCATGCCGTCTGCTCTCCTCTATCGCTGTCACGGATCTTTAATGTCATACACTGATCGATCTATGCAGCGCTGCTTCAAGTCGAACACACCTAACAGCTTAGCGTGCTCGTGACTCTTTAGCTCCAGGAGAGAAGCGTAAAGCTGTATCTGTCTTTTATAAATCTGATAAAACTAACGATTTTTCAGTGTATTGCAAGGATGCAGAACTACTCTGTAAGTACTCAAGATTAACATGAGATTGGCAGAAACAGTGTTTGTTATGTCCCCTTTAAAACTGTGACTTATCTAGACATGTCACAACAAAGCGGCAAGTGATAAAAGCCGTCTCTTCCATGAAGAATGAGTACTTTAGGGCTCTTAAACAACTGTATAATATAATGTGGCTCTTTTTCATAATCAGCATTTTTTTCATTCTTCATGTTTCCATGTAATTCTCACTCAGTGTGACGTATGTGGCATGGAGCCCATCCAGGGTGTACGGTGGCATTGTCAGGACTGTCCACGGGACAACGCCATGGACTTCTGCAGTTCCTGCTCCAACTGGTGAGTGGAGCAAGTCTTTTCCCACTCATAATTACAACATTGTGGTATAAAGGTACAATTAACTCATAAATACCTTCTTTTTGACATGACTTTAGTGCACCATTTGAAACATGATTTCATTTAATGAAATCATAGCCCTTTGAGGTTTAATAATCACATTAGGCTGTATCACAATTCATGTTTTTCAAATCCCCAAAAATAAGCCGTTTGTTTTATTTAAGAAAAATGTCATGACCTTAAATATCATAAAAATTGATTTTTTTAAGACTTGGAGGTATTCCAGAAAGCAGGTTATTAGGGCTGTCAAAATGGCTGAAAAACTAAATTCAAATTTTGTAATTAAATATTTTCAAAATTCAAATTATATTCAAATTTAAAATGCATAATTTCAGCTAGGGTGAAGAAAAGCTTTAGGCATTTATTCAAAGCTATTCAAAGATAACATGACTATCTGTGAAAAAAAAGTGCATAATGTTTAAAATAATGTTTATAAACCAATTATAATCAAGTTGCTTAAACAACTATAAACAAAACAGCATCATGTATGTATGCATAGTTTAATACAAAGGATGGAAACCCAATCATACAGAGTAAATATTTCATTTAAAAACATGAGATGCAGTGGGATGGGGAAAAAACAGATATATGTTTTTTTCAAAGTTAAACTTGCATTAATTTTACATGGATTTCTAAACATGCAGCTCCTTTGTGCGAGATGCGAGTGCAACGGTTATAGATATCTGTCTAGAAAATGTGCCAAATATGCGTTCTGTGTGAACGGCTTGGTTTCAGTTTTGATGTAAACAAGATCGTCTCTGCATTGATGTTCTCTAATTCCGCAATATTTGAATGAACAACGCAGCAGCGCCGCATCTAGTGGCTTCAACTGGATAGGCTAACAGAAACATTATAATGCAACAACACTTATATCATCGCATCTCGTGTGCCACTGATAAGGCTGCCTTCTTAACGCACACCTAAAATTCGAATGCAACGTTTTAGCATTCGAATGTGGATTTTTATTTTTATTTTAAATTTTATTTTATTTTATTTTCATTTTTTTTGACAGCCCTACAGGTTATGTGTCACATCCAGGTATGTTTAAGGGTAAGCAAGCGTATAAACTCAGCCTTCGGTTTCAAGAACTGAGGTAACTTTTGGGTATGTAATGAGCCACAGCAACTTGCTCTCTGACCATAACATGCTCTGGAGTAGGTTATGTTCCAGGGTTAGTTTACTTCAGAGCTATCAGCGCATGCGTGGCCTATTGACGAGACTTTAGTGGGTGTGACAGATGGCGCACAAAATTATATATTATTACAACATGGTTATAATATACAGTTTTACAGTTTTTATATGTACTGTATATACAGTGCTGCTTGAAAGTGTGTGAACCCTTTAGAATTTTCTGTATTTCTGCATAAATATGACCCAAAACATAATTAGATTTTCACACAAATCCTGAAAGTAGACAAAGAGAATCCAATCAAACTAAGGAGGCAAAAATTTGTACTTTGTCATTTATTTATTGTGAAAAACGATCCAGTGTTTAATATTTGTGAGTGGCAAAATAATGTGCATCTTTACTTTCAGTATCTGGTGTGACCCCCTTTTGCAGCAATAACTGCAAGTAACATTTCTTGTAAACATTAGCTTTGTCCTCCTTTAACCATTCTTTGGTAGAACCACTTGTGTGCTTGGGGTCGTTGTCTTGCTGCATGACCCACTTTCTTTTGAGATTTAGTTCTCAGACAGATGTCCTGGCATTTTACTTCAGAATTTGCTGGTATAATTTAGAATTCATTGTTCTATCGATGATGGCAAACCATCCTGGACCAGATGCAGCAAAGCAGGCCCAAACCAAGATACAGGGTTCGTACGGGTGCTTGAAATCCTTGAAAATGCTTGAATTTTAATGCAGTGTTTTCAAGGTTTGAAAAATGCTTGGATTTGGATTAAGTGCTTGAAAACGCAGTTGCATTGGTTTCATAATAATTTGCTTTCTTACTGATTAGTTTATATATATATTGTCTACACCGCAAAATAAACGATTAAAGTAAAAATGAATGAAAAGTGTTTATTGTGGCATACGTTTAAGGTCTGCTCACAATGCATACAAATTTCTGCTCACAAATTTCTTTATGCAGGGTTTTTTTTGTTGTTGTTAGGGTTAGGTTATTAAC
The DNA here is from genome assembly GCF_018340385.1 of Cyprinus carpio. NCBI lineage: Eukaryota > Metazoa > Chordata > Actinopteri > Cypriniformes > Cyprinidae > Cyprinus > Cyprinus carpio. The sequence goes on from NC_056573.1 coordinate 7,089,291, forward strand.
AGGCATTATAACAAATCACACACGGTGTTGAGCACAGATTAGTCACCACTGAGGAAAAATCCCCAGAACGCTACAGTTGTGTTCAGATCATGCGCTCACTGAATGTATTCTGTACTCGCTTGAATATTGTCATCAAAAACAGCAGAAATGATGTAAACAAGAAATTTATTTTGCGGTGTAGACAGCGAGGTTCAGTGAAATCATCAGTCGTTAATCAGGAATGTTCGTTGCTTGTTTTCTGTATGTTTTAATCCCAAATTAAATAATCATCTTTTTTTCATGCTACTAAAATTACCAATTTGAAGAATGTAATGAATATGACGTGTCGTTTCCCCCACACAAAAACATGATAGACATTAATCGTCATTGTCACTTCAAATTTAAGGACGTTCAAACATAAGGACATTCAATCATACAAACTGTTTTGTACCGTTCCAAATGCACTACATGCTGCCAATTTGCAGATTTTGTTTAGAACAATCCAAAATCGCTAATGTGGCTTTAAAAATCCAAACAATTTACAAAGTAAGGTGTGTGTTTGTGTGTGTTTTAAATTAAAGTAATCATTTATACTTTTGTGTGTGGGTGTGTTTTAATTTAAGACAAAAACTTATAGCTACTTTTGACTAATCCATTTTCTTAAAAATATTTTAAACTTTAATGGCTGAAATGTGAGGTTTATCACTATAGAAAACTTTAGTTATTTATAAAGAACCTGTTTTTGAACTGTAAATTGTTTATTACAGTCATTTTATTGTACCAGTCATGTTACCATATACATTGCCCTACCCTGCTCATACAGTATTCATTTTATTTGTGCAGGTATTAAAAAGCCTTAAATTTTATTTTGAAAATACTGCAGATACCCTGTAAATTCTTTATTTTATTTTTTTAATTTGATGATTTTTATATAATAAAAATACAGTATCATATGTCTTAATCTTTTTTGTCTCATTAATGTATTTTTCTCAGTTATTAAAGATTAAAGATGAAATAAAAAGTTTGAAAAATGATTGCAAAACCACCAATTAGGTGGCGATATGCACTTGGAATGTAAATAGCAATTGAACAAACAAAGAAAAAAAGAAGCAGTATGGCGCTATTTTTCTTGGCATCTATTTCCATAGTAACTCGTCAATTCGTCGCTTTGTGGAGAACGACTTGTGTGTTAACCGAGACTGAACTTACTCCCGGATGTATTTTTGGAATCAGCATACATCAAGCAAGCAAGGTTTGGGTTAATCAACCGAGAGTTCAGGGTATATGTGTTGTTAAGTTAACTTTGCTTTCTGGAATACACCCCTGCTGGGACTTGATTCATGCACATGCTCCTAAGTACATTTTTCAGTTCGCCCACATCTATTTTTAGTCAAAAATGTAAGTGATTTATTTTTTTTTTCTTTCTTCTTATCTCTGTATCTTATGAATGTGGGTGGATCTTGGGCTTTGTTGTAAATAGTTATAAATCTAAATTGTTTAAGAAATAAAGAATCAAAAAAAAAAAAAAAAAAAAAAAAAACATGTAAGTGAAATGCTCACACTGTTGAACCTTGCATAAATGAAGTCTGATGTGCATAAATCAGTTTGTCTACAGTTTGTTTTAAATTGAAACATAATAAAGCGCATGTATGGTCAGTTGACACAGCAGTCTCATCCTAACTAATCACCTTTCTGTTTGCCCCTTCAGTTTTTTCAAAACGGAGACCCACAAGCCCACACACAGACTGGAGCCGGTCTGCCAGGCCGAAACCTTCCTGGACAAAGACTACTGCTTACCGCAGAGCACAGGCTACAACTACCTGGACCCCAACTACTTCCCTGCCAACAGATGACAGGGACGAGCTCCGGCGCTAGTATCCAGGGCTGGGCCACAGCCCCCAGGGCATTCTGTGCATGGCTCCATCATCCAAGTCAAAGAAATGCTTACTTTTGGGCGAGAGGGTACCGCAGATGGTCCGCACCTCGCCCCGACCTGCTGCTGGAGGGGGGTGGGGTCGGGGAGGGTTTCGGGGGGAGGGAGGGGGCAACACCCTGCTGCGGTTGTCAAACCTTACCAGGTCTCGTCAAGTAACACTATCTCAAATCAAAAGAAACGAGAGGAAAGAATGAACAAAAGAAAAGGCACACCGACATTCCCAATCCCTGGACATTTAGAAGGCAACACGACGCCTCCCTTTGTTCCGTTGTTTGAGTGACGGGCGTCAGTGACGCACCTCTCAGAGGAGTGCGCGGCTCTGGATTCACCGGCGGGAGTGGGGTTGGGCTCGCGTTAAAGTGCAAAATGTCGTCTGTAGTTGAATTATTTATAAATGAGGCTTAGTGTGTGAGCTCTTTTCGTGAGGCGGGAGTGAAAGGAAAGGAATTTGGTGCTGAGACTGTCGTCTTTGATTCATACCAGGTTTTTAACCAATCGAGGAGGTTCGCTCACACTCCAACGTTCTAAACGGGTTCAAAACTAATCCCGGCTGACAGACCCCATACGTGTCTCTTGCCATGGACTACCATTTTCACTAGAAGCTGCTCTTTGTTTCCTCTTACGACCGCTACATGATGTTGTCACTTTATTTACGTTCATTTCTTGTTTTTTAAATTATGCCAAATTAAAAAAAGCCACTCCACTTAACCCAATAGGTTCTCAAACCTCGAAGCACTACAGCACGGAGAAGACCAGCTGAGATCCTGAAGGCGTTATAGCACTCTCTGCACTCGTGGAGAGTTTTCTTTTCTTTTCTCAATGTGTACTGTTGTTGATCATGTGGAGTATTCAAATATATGGTGAAAGTAGCCAGTGGTAGTTGCCGTGTGCCATTTTTTTTCTTTCCTGTCCAGTTGATTCAAACCTGGCCACTTGTTTTAGAAGAAGAAAATAAAGAACTTGTGGCACGTTTACCCTCTGTGAAAAACTGCCCAACTATCATCATGCCTTTAGATCCCTCTAATTTTTGCAGTATCCTCACGGCCCATGAAAAGATTGTATTTTTATTAATCTATTTAAAAGCTGAAGAATAACAAGAAATCGAGTTGGTGGTAGTCGTCGCTAGTGCGCCACACTCCCACGTTATTTTATACACATGCATTTTGTTGTGCTTTGAGTAGACCATTTTGTATTGGGTTCTGTTCTGTTCACCTCCCCTCCCTTGACCTGCTTCAATATCTGTGTATAACAGTCTGTTCTTAAATAATGTACAAAAAAAAGTGTTAGAGGAGTACTGTGGAAATAAAAGTATGTGAAAAGTCTTTCTACACCACATGACTTGGGTATTATGATTTGTCTTTCTGGTTCACCTCACCAGTTTTTTAAGCTAACATGTTCGATTTAAGGAAAGACTAATAAGGTTTGTTAGTGACCGTTATTTTTAGGGTTGAGATTCTGTCACAGTTCAGCCACCAGAGGGTGGTACATTGTCCTTGTATTACATGGTTATTAAGTTGTACCTAATGAATGTATATTAGAAAATTAAAACTCTCTTCACTGCTCTCTGATAGTGATCGACTCATCTTAGAAAGCAGGATGGCCGATATAGATGGTATCACACTAATAAAAAGCTGCATGCTAATTTTAAAGGTTTTGCACATTAAAGGGGTAATATGACGTTTCTAAAAAGAACATTTTGTGTATTTGGTGTAATGCAATGTTTATGTGGTTTCAGGTTCAAAAAACAAACACTATTTTCCACATACTGTACCGCCTTTCTGAAACGCGCCGATTTTTACAAAGCTCATCATTCTGAAAAGCAAGGTGTGCTCTTATTGGCTAGCTATCCAGTGCTTTGTGATTGGCCGATTGCCTCAAGCATGTGACGGAAGTGTTACGCCGCTTTCCATACTGTGATTCGTGTCCCGACGCGATGAGACAAAACATTTAAAACCCATTACAAACTAGGCATTTGTTGCATCCAGTGAGGACATAATTACTGATTATAATGACTTGTCCTGTCTTTTTACGTTGCATATCGCCCCGCTTAAACATAAAACCATGTTTGTATTTGTAATCAGAAACGACAAATAACAAGCGCTACTCTACACTGCTCAAAACTCAGTAGTCAGTGGCAAATTCTTTAAATATGAAAACGTACTTACAGGCTATGAGTCAGAAGCGCCGGACTGTCCATGCAAAGTCCGGAATTGCCCCACTTTATAAAAACAGCCTTTGTGCACAGCCTTCCCAGATTCAGGAAACAGTCCTCCATAAAATGCGCTGCACACATCTGAATATTTGGGTTGAACTGTTCTAGAACAATACAACCACTGATTTCTAGTTGTGTCCTCTTTTGGAAGATCAAACAACATAGTTTCACTTTCACATGACATACTATTAAAGGAAGAGTTCACCCAAAAATGAAAATTAGCTGAAAATGTACGGCCCCGGGCTGTCTGAGATGTTGATGAGTTTGTTTCTTCATCAAAACAGATTTGGAGAAATTTAGCATTACATCACTTGCTCACCAATAGCTCTTCTGCAGTGAATGGGTGCCGTCAGAATGAGAGTCCAAACAGCTGATAAAAGCCACAGTAATCCACAAGTAATTCACACAACTCCAGTCCATCACTTAATATCTTATGAAAAGATGCATGTTTGTAATGAACAAATCCATTTTAAGGCATCACTTCTGGCTAAAATCAAGTCCATAACATTTCCTCCACTGAAAAAGTTCACCCCCTGTTGTCCTCTCAAATCAAAAACTTTTTTTGCTTGTAAATGGCGCTTGATCTGTATATATTTCTCTCTATATTTCTTATTTAGACAATACAACTTTTTCACTTGAGAAAATAGTATTATGGATAGGAGTCATATTTTAGTAACAGTCTGAGGTTAATATCTTAATGATGGCCTTATTACAAACACAGCTTTTTCACTTCGCAAGGTATTAGTTGATGAACTGGAGTTGTGTGGATTACTGTGATGTTTTTATCAGCTCTCAGTCTGACGGCACCCATTCACTGCAGACGACTCGTTGGTGAGCAAGTAATAATGCTAAATTTCTCCAAATCTGTTGCAGTGAAGAAACAATCTCATCTTTGATGGCCCAAGGGTAAGTTAATTTTTAAGCACATTCTCTTTTTCAGGTGAACCATTCCTTTAACCACAACAAAAACATTATATCTTATAGCTACTGTTTTTAAAGAAAAAGTGAATAAAACCATTAAACATATGAAATGTCTTTATTTCACTCTGTTTGATAAGGAAGAATACAGTTATCAGACCTCATTGTGAAAATCATCCACTCATTGCACTCGTGAAAGCCAGACTGTGAAATTCAATACGTTTCTCTCTACAGCTCCATTTATTTCTGCTTCAACTATACAATAAATCACTATTCTGGCATGCTTAGCGTGATATAAAGCATGAAGTTAAAATATAAAAAGGCTCTCCAGTGGCCAGTCTGTCATGCTTATCAGTTTTGCTGATTTCAGTGCTCAAGGATACTGACTGAACGACAGTCCAAAAACAACAAAAATGGCACTAGACTGTCGTAAATAACCCTGTCTTTATTTTATGAAGCTGAAAGCTAGCGTAAGCATATAGGTTCAATACCAAGAGATAAACACTTGATTTATTAAGCTGGTATTTACAGTGAACAACGATGGGGTGGAATGAACGGGTGCCAGTTGCTGGTTGGTAGTTTTCCAAGTGAATATGCCATACAGAAGCTGTAATCGCAGGTGTGTGTATGTGATGAACTGTGGTGTGTAACACGAGTCAGTCTGCAGTGCAGCTATAGGTGATGGTTCTGTCCTCCAGGGGGCAGTGCGAGTCCAAGCTCTCTAGCAGGAGTCCAAGACGAGGCAGATCTGCTCAAAGACATCTTCTGGGGGCTGCTCGGCGTCAATCTACATACACGCACACATAACACAGATGTTAGAAATCATAGGCTGAAAAGTAGGGCATCAACCCACAGAAGAACTGTCATACAGCGCTTAAGCGCTAATAAATCCAACAAACACACAGCTGCTATGAATATGTTTATCTTTTAACATATATAGAGACAGTTTAAACTCTGTCTGCTTTATGTTGTCATCACCATCACTCGATCGATATGAATATAGTGTAACAATTCCATTCTGTTCTGATGTTTTTAGTGTTTTCCAACTAATAAAGAGGACAATTACAAATGCTCTAAGACTAAACCATTAACAGTATTGAATTTTCCTTTGCTCTCTCTCTCTCTCTCTCTCTCTCTCTCTCTCTCTCTCTCTCTCTCTCTCTCTCTCTCTCTCTCTCTCTATATATATATATATAAATAAATGGCAAGCAATTATTTTGTATTACACTCACGCACTAACAAAAAGCAGCTGCCTCGATTTTGAGCTATAAATATCATTTTATAGATGTTGGGGTGGATTTACATTTGCGTGTCTGTTTGAATAAAGTGATTTAAATGATTATTATCTTTAAATGATTTAGTGGGTGAACTGCTCAAAGAGCAATATCTACCAAATGAAATATTTTAGAGCACAACTAGAAAAAAATATGTTTAATAGCAGAAGTCTTGTATGCCTTTTAAGATTATAATGTGCCCAAAAATGTTTCCAGGTTTGCAAATCACTATAAAATCCACACACTAAAATGTACTACCATGTTTTTTGTACATGTACCACAGCAGTACCAATGTATTCTTTGAAGCATCTTTGTGAACCATGGTAACGATTCAGTACAAATGCAGATTCTGTCATTTATTCACCGTCATGTCATTCCAAACCAGTCTTTTTTCTGCAGGACAAGATATTTTAGTGAATGTTGGTAACCAAATATTTTTGGTGAGCATTTGAATTGACCAAAAAAAGGAGACATTTCTGAAAATATATTTTATGTTCCACAGAAGAAAGTAAGCCATTTGGAACATTAGGGTGTGTAAATGACAGAATTTGCATTTTTGGTTGAACTATCCCTTTAAAAGACTGCTTCCCTTCCACAGAGATCAGAGGATGTTTTTGCTAATAAATCAGATGTACTCCAGCTAGTGAAAATGTCCTGACATGACAAACCCAAATTTAGTTAATATGGATGCCTTTTGTGTAGTCAAAATAAGTCATATATTTGAAGGATTTATTTTGAGGATGGATGTCAACAACAGACTCAAATCATTAATAAGCTACTCTGAGCTAATCCTAAAATGTTCTCCTGAGCTTGAGGTCAGTGTAACCAGTCAAAATGTTCCATTCAATGGCCAAATTACACTGAAACATCACTGCTCGGACTAATTGTAGCTTGACTTATCCATACCAACCTTGTGCAGAACTTCTCTGTGTTCGTAGTGACTGACCAGGGGATTGACCAGGCTGCAGAATCCGTCCACCCTACTGCGAGTGTCTCTGTCTCGGGCTTCTTTAGTGTGCAGGCTGCAGGTGGCCCTCTGCTGCAGCCGTCGACTCATGATGTCTGCGGAACATTCCAGGAACAGAACTATGTCGGGCTGCGCCATCTATAACACAAACATATATTTCAAGAAAGGGAACGAAAGGGAACAAACACTGAGTGCCAGCCTATTTTTTTGTTTTTTGAGATGCAGGCAGTGGTGTCTATCGTGAGCATTTCAAAATATATTGTGCTGGTGTCCAATTTAGTGCTTTAATCCCATAAATACATATAACTATATTTACTATATAGGATTTCAAACATTGTTTGGTTGTTTTCATTGTGTCTTCTTTTTTGGTTTAAAGGCTTAGTTCACCCAAGTATGAAAATTTACCCGCACCCTGTCATTTTGACTTTTGTACAATTTATTATTATTATTATTTATTTATTTATTTTTATTTTTTTTTGGAGGGGGGATGGGGGTTATTGGGACTTAAAGACATTTATAAAGACATTGCAAAAATAAAAAACATTCAATATGTCTGGTTTGTATTGCGATAATGAACGTAAGCAAACGGATCCCGCATTCTTTGATGTGTACGATGTTAGAATATTGCTAACCATATTCTTTTGTAGTTTGCGCCCCAAATGTGACCCTGGATCACAAAACCAATCATAAGTCACATGGGTATATTTGTAGCAATAGCCAACAATACATTGTATGGGTCAATTATCATCATTTTTTCATTTGGACAACCTTAAAAGGTTATTTTCTCAATATTTAGATTTTCTGCACCCTCAGATTCCAGATTTTTAAATAGCTGTATTTTAGCAAATATTGTCCCATCCTAACAAACCATACATCAATGGAAAGGTTATTTATTCAGCTTGTATAAATCTCGATTACAAAAAATTGACCCTTATAACTGGTTTTGTGGTCCAGGGTCACAAATGAGAAACACTGGTTTAATATGATCAATTTAATTTAGACTTTTACTCACATTTACACTACCTGGCCAAATAAATACAAAAAGAAAAGTTGACGTCAAGATTTAAATAAGTAAATATGTAAGATATTATGATTTAATCATTATAGCAGTGATTTCTTGCATGATGTATGTTTGGCAACAAATACTTTTATCACTAACTTATGCAGTGCATAGCTATTTATTTTTTAAACAACGTCAGAAGACATACCCATATCCATATTCCAGGATGACAATACCAAGATTCACCAGGCTCAATTTGAGAAAGACTGGCCCGATCTTAACCCCACTGAAAGTCTTTGGGATCTGCTGAAGGAAACTTTACACTGCCTGCCCAGAAAAAAAAGTTGCACACTGCAATATTTTGTTGGACTGCCTTTAGCTTTGATTATATTGTGCATTTGTTGTGGAATCATGCAACATCAAAGCATTATTTCCATCTAGAGTTGCACAAATCTTTGGCTGAGATCTTGTATTGACAATGGGAGAGTTGAACCACTCTGTAAAGTCGACTCCAGCACATCCTCAAGATTTTCAATAGGGTTAAGGACTCTATGGTGGCCAATTCATACATGAAAATGATTCCTCATTCTCACTGAATCACTATTTCACAAATGAAACCTGATGAATCTTGGTATTGCCATCCTGGAATTTACACATGGGTACATTTTCCAACATTGTTGGAAGAAACATGTTAATCACTGCAATAATGATCCAAACTTAAACTCTTCAGTATTTGCTTATTTAAATCTAGTGAAAAATATTTAAATAAAAAACAATCATTCACACACCACATTTAAAAATACTCATATGCAAATGACATTTGAGAGCTGCAGTGGAGGGAAGATTTTCAGCAAATTACAACATATTTTCCACCTGTATCTCAAAGAATGCCATCACATTGCTTTTGAAGACCTGAAATCTGTATTGTGGGCATAAACACTCTTGAAAATGGCTCCTTTTGTGTTTTTACAAAACAAAGAATCATATAGCTTTGAAACAACATGAGGATGAGTAAAAATGTCCTACTCCCTAATACTTCTGCCCATAACTTCCCAGCGTATTTCAACAGCAGTGCTACAGTGTTTGTCATTGGGGACTGCAGTCTCAGTCCTTGTGATTTAGTCTTTTCCTGAAAAGCACTGACCTTGGCTTCATACTCTTGTGCCTGCTTCACATTCTTTGGGAAGCCAGTGACCAGGAAGCCCTTCCCCTGACGCACAGTAGAAGTCATAGCCTCGCACAATAGATCCAGCAGTGTGTCCTTTAACACACACAGAAGAGAAAAAAAAACAGATAAACACTCACATACAGATTCATTAGAACACAGACACAAACACGCACATTAGATTAGAAGTGAGAAGTCTGATGTCTGGGACAACTAAAAGTAGTTCACAGCAAATGTTAATGACAGTCATGTTGCTAGGCAACACCACTGTAACATAAATCATCTGATTAAGTCTGAATCTCTCTCAGCCACATGCCAAACCTTAGGAAATAAACACAACAACAAGAGCCTAAGTTAGTGGCTGGAGGGCCTTTCTGCCTATTTTAGATTCATTCCTAATCAAACACACCTGTTCGTAATTTTTACAATAACCCTGAGGATTTCAGTTAGATTATTTAAGTGTCTTTGATTAGAGATGGAGCTAAACACTGCAGGTCATTTCCTTATCCCACCCCTTATTTCTCCCTATCACTTCTTGTTCTTTGTTAAAAACTGTTATACATGCATAACTCAGTCATGTAACTCTTCTGAGTAGCCGATGCCGGTGTCCTGACATTTCATCCTACCCGACACTGCATGTGCACATCAATATTGCGTCAATTTTCTCACGCTGAACAACACATAATTACTGTATTTGCATTACTGTAAGGGTAGGTTTAGGGTTGTGGTAGGTGTAAGCATTAATAAAGCATAATCTAATGGATAGCATTCTTTGTTGTCGCATAGTGCTACCTGCTGTTTCAATGGGAGGTAGCAAAATCTGACAGGGTAGCACAATTCGTCAGAACACTGGTTCGATTCTTCTAAAGTTGCAGCATAGCCAAATTATCTCTCTTTCCTATCTATTTCTGTCCTGACCTGGTCCAGCTAAGTACTGCACACCATGAGAATTTTCTTTAACCCTCCTCTTCCCCAGCACCACCTGTCTAGATCTATAACAGATTATAATGGGTTCTCCTTACTTTACCTTGCAGCAGCAACATCAGCATGTATCCTTATCCCTATAATTCTGAGTATATTTTAGCAGTAAATTTGGCTTATGCCAGCAGCAGTGTTGCAGCACTAGTCTGTCAAAATCAATCCTACAGTACTTACCCTTCATTTTTAATCAATAAAATGCTGTAAATTCTATTTCGAGAAGTGTCATGACTTAAAGGGATTTTGTCTGAAGTACCTAGATTAAGGTGCACTGACCAGTGTTCCAATGTTGATGGTTGGAGGACAACTGATTCAGGAATTGCAGCAGTTTATCTAAGTTGTGAGCATAGTGGTCATTGATGGAGGGACAGAGGCAGAGTATGGAGCTACTCCCTTTAATATCAAGGCTACTCCCTTTAATACCACCTCTTCCCACAGTTTTTGTTGATCTTAGAATTGAACATTCTACATCATTGTCTTGAGGGTTTCAAACGTCAGTGAGCTTTGCTTGTGAACAACCCAGAATCTGAACCCTTCAGAGCAAAGCCTGCTGCCAAAATAATGTCCAGGACCTCTAAACAATAATCTTAATCAAACAGAATGGTCCTGACTAAAATATATTTGTTTTTGTTGTCATGACAACTTTAACTGTAATAATGGCTCACACACAAAAAAAAGGATTTTTCCAGATATGCTCTTAAAAGTTGACAAAATGAACTTTTAACGGATAAACACTTTTCAGTTTTACAGTTTTTCTCTTCTGGGAAAATGGACCAAAAATAAAATGTAATTTTTCCATCGCTCACTGGTCCACAGTCCTGCTCCACAACTGTATATAGCTATCTGACTGGATGTTATCGTTGTTGTTATCCTCTCTTTCAGTGCTGACAGATAGTTATTCTCCTTTGGGAAATGGACAAAAAAAATGTATCGCTTTTTTTTTTTTTTTTTTGCGGGGCATATATACATTTTGTCTAATGCTTTCTAGCTTAAACTGTCTGCTTTCACAAAATTATAATTACCACCTGCCTCTAACTAGCACCAGTGAGTTGAAAATTGGGGTTTGCCTGTCTGTTTTTTGTGCTATATTTCTACTGTCTTTGACTGTGCTCATACTTTATTTATTTTTCCAAAAGCCTATTGTTTGAGAAGTACATGTCTGGAATTGATTATTTTTGTGTCTTCATTGTACAAGCTATCATGTGGGTTTTTTTTAAAGGAAGACCTTAGATGTCCCAGCACAACTTCCTGTTTCAATTGGAAATGTGTCAATCCAGGAAAGAAAACTGTAAGTGCAAATTAATTTTGTTAATAGTCTGTATTTCTGTGTTTGTTTCATAAGTGTTAAATCCAGGGAAGGTGAAGCTGATCATTGTAATTTTCGGTAAAGGACTTTAACAAGATTGTGCACCTCGGGAAGCTGCTCTCCTCTTTCCAAAAGGTCTCGGAGAAACCGTCCTCTCTCGCTGTAAGACTGCAACTCGCTGCACAGGATGTCCCCAGGACATAGGCGCTTCAAACTGTACCGCTCCTCTATCTTTTCCGATTGCAGAGCCTTCCCCGATCCCGGCCCACCTGGTCAGAATGAGAAAGTTGAGAACAGATCTATAATGAAAAGCTGTAAATAAAATGGATGGGAAAGATTGTTCTAAATAGTGGGGAACAAGGGCCAGATCCTCAGTAATTGACTGTCTTGGGAGATGTGGGATGAATTTTCAGCAGATATCTTATGGTCTGTACCTCAAATGATGCGCTGGCCCACCCCAACCCTGCCATCTGACTGAACTCCCACAGGCTTTCATTAAGATTCTGCACACAGCTTAGGGCAGCCCTTATCTATCCAAACAGTCCACAGGCAGACTTTCCCAGGGTTAACATCTTCTACACAGCCAACAGCTGTTGTCTATAACACTGATGACGAGGATGTGGTAAGCATAATGCTATTGAAAAAATAAAAAAATAAAAATAAATCAAGCATCAAAGCAAACAAAAACAGTGAGTGGAAACATACTTCACTAATTCTAACTAGGGTTGGTAAGAATTTTTATGATTTTAAAGTTGTTATTTTTTGAGATGTTAAATTTAAATTGATCTTTTGAATTTTAAGAGGTAATTGTTGTATGATGATGATATCCTTTAATTTTTTGAACTCAAAACTTTCTCATTAGTCTAAAAACAGCTCATATTGAAACCAGTCTGCCAAAACAACAGGTTGTGGAATGTGCTACTTTATGACATTATAGTGAGGCTAAATCCCGCCTCCACAAAAGAAGATCAACGCCTACTTCTACATCACTGCCTGTTTAGCCCTGCCCACTGATTAGCGCATGAAGTGTAAATAACAAGAGAGTAAAATGCAGGTCTACACAGAAACCAAACGATAAAGATGGCTCTGAAGACAAGACGCTGTGCAGTGCCAAATTGTGGACAAACACAGTTGTTGCATCGCCTTCCTTCTGAACCTAACATTAAGAAAGAGTGAATGAACTTTATTTTGAATGAAGTTCCAGATCGCGTCAGTAAGAACTTGTTTCGTTCACTTAATTTTACTGTGGATATGTTTACAAACAAGGCACAATTCAACACAGGGTTTTCGGAAAGATTGAAAATTAAAGACGGTGTTTTGAGGTTTATGTTGGGTCTGTATTTGATGTGGCAGTAATGGTGTTTTAGTAACTATTTTTATAACGTGGTCCCTATTGCTTTGTCTGTTATTACAGATCGCTTGATTTATGTGTTTTTTAACCTAAATCACAGCAGCGTCCTTCTATGAAGGATGTAGGCTGTCAAACATATACAACTGTTAGCCAATCATAGTAGTGGGCATTTATTTCCGAGTCTGATGAGGGGGGTCAAAACAGGACAGAAGACTATTAGCCTATTACTTCTAAATGATGTTTTTTGATGTACAAATCTTTGATAACATTATGAGTGGACCTCAGAGAACAGTTCAAAATAATAAAAAAGGCAGTTCATGACCCCTTTAAAAGAAGCCTCTTATGCTCACCAAGACTGCATTTATTTGATCATACATACAGTGAAACACTAATATTGTGAAATTTCATCCAAATTTAAAAAAAACAGCAACAACAACAAAAAACTTTTTATTTGAATATATTTTAAAATGTATTTTATTCCTGTGACAGCAAGGCTAAATTTTCGGCATCATTACTTCAGTCTTAAATGTCACATGATCTTTCAGAAACCCTTTTTATATGCTGATTTGGTGATCAAGAAACATTTCTTATGCTTATCAGTGTTGAAAATCGTTGTGATGCTTAATATCTTTGTAGAAAATGTTACTTTTTTTCAGGATTAATAACTTTCTGATGAATAGAATGTTATTTTAAATGAGAACCTTGTGTAACGTTATAAATGTCTTTACTGCCACTTTTGATCAGCTTAATGCATCCTTACCGAATCAAAGTAGTAATTTCTTAAAAAAAAAAAAAAATTGAACAGTATAGTATATAAAGCACAGTTACAGAACAACATTAATAAAACATTGATAATAAAACATGCAGGTCCTGCATCGCCAGCCTCTCAAGGACAACTGTTAAAGTCAAGAGTGTGTTCCTGTTTTGTGTTTAGGACTCTTGTTTTGAAGTACTGCTCCTTGTCTATGTGTTCACTTCCTGTGTCTAGTCCCTTGCTGTGTCCTAATTCGCATACTATCCGTCCTAAATAGTATTCGAAATTAGAATCAGTGTGTCCCAAATCCTAGCATGTTGAAATAAGTATTCCAAAGGTACCCGGATGGTTTACTATTTCCGGTGGAAATTCAAAGTGCAGATCTGTGCACATTTTAAAAGCGAATATTGCCCACAACCCATTATGTGTTGGATGAGGATACGATTAAGACTACAAACACAAACAAAAAGTGTAAAAAAAAAACAACAACAACAACAACAACAAAAAAAAAAACTACAAAAATGGTGGATATGCGAGACAGTAGAGACACAATATCTAATCTGATGAAAATGTATTTATATAATGTTATCTTGGAGTTGCAGGCCAGGCTCCATTACCTCGAAAGGGGTGGAGTCCCGGTGCCTCTACCTTGATCTAGTTCTCTTCCTGGCAGAAGGGGAGGACTACTTCAGGCTGTAGCTCGGGCGGTCTGAGGACCACAGTGGTGGTGATCCCCCGAGGAACTAACCTCCCAGTGACCGTCATTCCTCTAGCGCTCCGCAACCATTTGAGCTCCCTTAGGTAAGTGCTGGGCCCTCTACAAGGAGCGTACCAGCCGTATCCTTTGGGACTCCTCCCAACGATCGGATGTTGATTGCTGCATTGGAGGGTGAGCCGGAGCTCTTTGGAGAGGAAGATTCAGCTGCACTCATTGGAGGGTGAGCAAGGCTTGAATGATGGCTACGCTTTCCCGGGCCACCAAGAGGGTAGGGCTCGAGTGAAGACCTCCACCACATCCCGAGCCCTCGAGGTTGGATGACTGGTTTCTTGGGGTTGCCCGCGCTGGTTCTCAGTGCCCCGCTCCGGTGCCATTCTTCCTGGAGGTGCATGAGGAGCTCACCAGGTTGTGGATGAGGTTGGAGGAACCGGCCTGGTAGTTCCTCCTCCCTCACCACCCTCAGCAGCCAGGGGATAAACGGAAATCCCCCCGGTGGAGTGGTCATTAGCGATGCAGTTGTGTCCTAGTACCGCCTCCACCTGGCGGGGCAAACCATCCCTTCCCTTCCAGATCTGTAGGTACGTGACTGGTCTGACTGGCAGTGTTTATGCGACCTGTGGAGAGGCTGCCTCCGCCCTACACCCCATGGCGTTTCTGCAGGTCCACCAGGCTCTAGCACTGAAGGACCTGCATAAGGGTGGTCACTATCCAGAAGTTCTGAAAGAGCTCTGCATCCATCCCTGCTCCCACACCGCAGCCGCAGACCCAGCTAAGTGCCCCTGTGGAACCGGTTGCAGGGCAGCTGCCGCTCCCATCCAGGCTCCCGGAGGGAGGTAGTGAACACACCACTCCCTCTCCCAGAGGAGGACCAGGTGGAAAATCCCAAAATCTCGACAAAAGAGCAATTTTCTCTATATCTGGGTCTCAAGAGGGCACGGAGAGTTAGCACAGAGAGCTAGCAAAGTCTTGGGATCAGTTGTGCGAGCACAGGGACTTGGTGCTCAGGCACCTCAGCTTGTTGGGGCTTTGGGTCAACTGGGAAAAGAGCAGACTCTCCCCGATGCAGAGGATCTCTTTTCTTGGTATGGAATTGGATTCCGTCAAACAGACAGCATGCCTCACAGAAGAATGTGCTCAGTCAGTGTTGAGCTGTTTGAATTCGTTCACTGAAACAATTTCAGATACTCCTGGGGCATATGGCAGCTGCTGCGGCAGTCACGACACTAGGGCTGTTTCATATAAGACCAATCAGCACTGGTTCCATGGCCAGTCCAGAGGTGGGTGTGGCAGCACGGCATTCAGTGGGTCCAAGTCACACCGGCCTGCCACCAAAACTTTATCCTGTGGTCAGACTTCGCATTTCTTCGGACAGGAGTGCCCCTAGAACAAGTCTTGAGGCATGCTGTGGTACACCCAGATGACTCCACCACTGGCTGTGGTGCCATGTACAATGGGCAAGCAGTCTTGGGGGTGTGGATGGGCCTTCAACTGCAGTTACATATCAATTGCCTAGACTTGTTAGCAGTGCGCCTTGCCTTGAACAGCGACAAAGGATGCTCACAAGGTAGCCAAGTACTGATACGTACGGATAACACAGCGACCATTGCGTACATCAACTGACAAGGTCTGCACTCGTGTCACATGTCACAACTCGCCTGCCACCTCCTCCTTTGGAGTCAGAAGCAGGTCACTTTGTGCCATTCACATTCTGGGTCTGCTCAACCGTGCGGCTGATCAGCTGTCATGAGCGACGCTTCCTGGAGAATGGAAGCTCCATCCCGAGACGGTCTAGCTGATTTGGAGACCTTTTAGAGTCAATCAGGCAGTCAGTTTGCCTCTCCAGAAACCTCTCACTGCCAGCTGTTCTACTCGCTGACCGAGGGAACACTCTGCATGGATGCACTGGCACACAGATGGCCTCAGGGCCTACGCAAATATGCGTTTCCCCCAGTGAGCCTTCTCACACAGACACTGTGCAAAGTCAGGGAGGATGAGGAGCAGGTGCTGATTGTGGTGCAATTTCTCATTGAGAGGACCCCCGAAGATGTCCCATCAGAGTCCTGCTATCCTTCTCGCAGCAAAGGTTGGAGCGAAGGCTGTCTCTCTCCACCCTTAACCCTCTGGAGTCTAAGGGTATTTTTGGGGCCTGGAGAAGTTTTGTCATGCCCTGACATTTGTGCTTTTTTCAGTTTCTTATAAATATCTAAATGGCTAAAGTCTAATCTCACTGTAATCAGCACAAACTGGGCTATAATAATATGTGAGCAGCATGTATGTACATGGTTGTGTTTTTGAGAATAAAAAATGTTATGCGTGGTTAGTGAGAACCTAAAAATGTTAAATCACTTGAATAAGGCAATAAAACACACAGAACATTGGTTCCCAGGACTTTTGAGAACTGGAGCTTGTAGCCTAGAATTTTTTCTTTCTAAATGATGTGAAAATCATCTTGTTTACTCACTTACAGAAAACAATATATTGATTAAAATTTTCTAAGACACTTTTTGTTGGTAAAAGTCATATGCGAGTAGGTGTCAACTATCATGAATATTTGTGTGATTCACACCTGAGAAGACAAAGACCCACATAATGAGCTGCATAATGAGCCTTTCAGTCAGCTGTGTCACTGAGAGGGAAGAATTACAAGAAAGAATGTGAGGACAAAATAAATGTATATAATTTTATGTTTGTAGTTTATTTAGAATATATTTAATTATCCCACAACATAATTTAATATTAACTTGTGAGTGCAGATAAACAGTTTATTAGGAACAATCAAAGCTGACTTTCAAAGCTGAATTTTTTGCATCATTACTCCAGTCACACAATCCTTCAGAAATCCTTTTAACAATCTTATTTTCTACAAAAAAACATTTATTGTTATTATTATTATTATTATTAATGTTGAAAAGAGCTGAGAATATATTTTTTCAGGTTTTTTAGGTGGGATAAATTGAAAGAACAGCATTGTTTGTTACATTTGTTACAGTTACATTTATATTATTTACATCAAGCTTTTGAATGGTATAGTAGTGTATATTGTTATTCAAACTTCACAATACTTCACTTGATTATACATTTAGTCAGGAATTATAGTTTGGAAAAAGTCTTACTAGTAAAATGTTTACACGTTATGTGAAAACTAGTACAAGTATATAAATAAATAAAAAGAGACTTACTCATGTTTATGATCTCTGCTGAATAAAGTGCTTCATTCTTTTTTTTTCTGAGGAAATCCAAATCTCAAATCCTCAACCACATCACATCTTTTTGGGGTGAATTATGTCTTATTCCTCTCATCGTGAAGCAAACAGTAAAATAAAAAAAACTTGAAGAACAGTCTTGCTGCGTTGTCTTCTGTTGTGTGGGCGTATTCAAGCTGCGCGCTTCAGTGAAACATTATAATCTGAATAGCGCGTTCAGCACGGGGGCATGGTCGCATTATAAGATAATGAAGGGAGACATGAAAAACGGACATTGCGTTGTTTTCATATGGATTACTTTATCACAGAATATTTGTTTTCGGCAGCACTTGCTCACTTTAAAAGTAGACATGTCAGGCTTTCTATAGATATCTCTCTCATGTCTCTTCGTTGAGTATTCACTGAGTTACGGTTCATTTTAATGACGCGTTTGTAAATGAAGATCAGCGCAGACAAAGGCTGCAGACAGCACACCTTGTTTGTTATCTTTATTTTATAAGTGCACAAAGTTTTGTTGTTATTATGTCTGTATACAAAAAAAGTAGACCCTTTACAGATTCGATTGATGTATTGCTCTTATCTGTACGATCAAAACTGAAAATGTAATTCAAGTTCTTTTCGGGGTCATCAGGAGAAAATGCCTCATAACGCGTATATGCATTAATCGACTTCAGAGGGTTAATTTAAGTCGCTGCTATTTCCACTAACCACAACCCCGTGGAGGGGAAAATTGGTGGGGAAGCATGACCTGGTCATCAGATTCCTTAGGGGGCGTGAAGGTTAAACCCTCCTTGAACTCCCTCTATACCTTCTTTGGACCTGTCTCTGGTTCTCGAAGCACTACAGCAGGTCCCATTTAAGCCTTTGCAGTCAGTCAAGCTAAAGTTTCTTTCAATAAAGACTCGGCTCCTGGTTGCATTGGCCTCCATCAAGAGGGTAGGGGACCTGCACAACCCCCAACATGTTCGCTAGGTTCTATAGCCTTCGTGTTGAACCAGTATCCTCCTGTGTTCTCACATCAAACGGGTAGAAGCACAAAGAGGCCTTGGTTAAGTGTTGGCTTGCTAAGACCGCTCCAGAGAGTCTGTATTGTAGACCCTGTCGAGCTCCTCCATCCCCTCGGCAGCCAGACGTGGCAGAACATCCGGCGCCAGGCCCTCACTCGATGAATCCCTGAGAACCGGTAGAGGGCTGGGTTCGGAGCTGGATGCAATCATCGCATGCCAATGTGCATTGGCTCGTTTATTTTACACTCAAAGTAGATTGGTCTCTCTGGCGAGATTCCCAATTCGTCGGTCACCGATATGATGTCACCGTTCTCTCCTTCAGGGAATGAGGGTTACAATATGTAACCGAGACATTACACAGTGTATTTAAAATCCCAATGTTTTCCCCTGTTTTTGGTCAGAGGCCCGTTTCAGAAAGGAGGTTAAGTGAAAACTCTGAGTATGTTAACCCTGAAATGAGGGAAACTCTGGGTTTTCCATTTCAGAATGGAATGTTTGTCAAACCCAAGAAAGCAGGGTAAGTCAAGCCCATTTCTGAAAGGGAGGTAACTTTTACTCAGAGTCAGTTACCATGGTGACTTACTCTGTGAACGTAACATGGTTGGGAGCAGGTTTTCTTTGTTAAACCCAGAGTTTCTTTCAGTCTCCTCCACCTTTTTAAAGCATAAGCAATGTTTAAATACCTCATTCATTCATTCCTGCTGCAAAAAAATGCATTTCTTAGTGTATATTTTGGAATCTAAATTACAGCGGGGAAAACATTTATTAGAATTTTGTAAGTATGCCCATGGATAGAGACAGAATACCAAAACAAAAAAATCCAGAAAAAAAACATTAAATAAAGGTTAGAGATTGATTTGCATTTCAGTTAGTAAAATAAGTATTTGATCCCCTACCAACCAGCTAGAATTCTGGCTCCCACAGACTGGTTATGTGCCCATGTGGAACACAGATTAGTCCTGCCACTATAAGAAGTTACTCCTAATGTCAGCTCGTTAGGTGTATAAAAGACACCTGTCCACACAATCTGTATCTTCCATTCCAACCTCTCCCACCACCATGGGCAAGACCAAAGAGCTGTAAAAGGATGTCAGAGACAAGATTGTAGATCTGCACAATGCTGGAATGGGCTATAAGACCATCAGCAAGAAACTTAGTGAGAAGGAGACAACTGTTGGTGCGATTATTTGGAAATGGAAGGAATACAAAATAACCATCAATCACATCGGTCTGGAGCTCTGTGCAAGATCTCCCCTCATGGGGTAAGGATGATCATGAGAAAGGTGAGGGATCAGCCCAAAACTACACAGAAGGAGCTTGTTAATTATCTTAAAGGGGTCATATGATGTGATTTCAAATTTTCCTTTCTCTTTGGAGTGTTAAAAGCTCTTAGTGAATAAAGAAGGTCTGTAAAGTTGCAAATCTGTAAAGTCTCAAATCCAAAGAGATATTCTTTATAAAAGTTAAGACTCGTCCACGCCCCCTGAAACGGCTCATTCTAACACGCCCTCACATCTCAACATCAGTAAGTATGAAGATTTGCAACACCGCCCAGATGTTCACGCAAAGAAAGAAGGCGTATCTTTTATTCTCGTTGTAGTATTGTTGTTGCCGCCGCCGCCATGTCGTATAGACGCTGTGTGTTTCACTGTGAAAGCGAAACTACTTTGTTTGGCCTTCCAAAAGAGGACGATATCTGCTTCGTCAAGCCTGGGGCTGATCTGTGCTGGTTGCTGAGGAAATACATCAACTTTGCACTGTGGCTCGCCGAATCGGCTTTCACCGTGGATGAAGGGGAGTCCAGCCCGGGTCATCACATGTGGTTGCCGCAAGCACAAGGTACGCTCCTTTATAGAATCAGCCACCCGCCTCTGCTCAGGTTGCCGCAAGCACAAGGTACGGATGCCACGGCTCACTCTAGACCTCCGGCCTCCGCTGACTCAAGGCCACGGTGTGTGATGCTGTTTCGTTGAGAAAGCGAAACTACTTCGTTTGGCCTTCCAAAAGAAGACACGACTGGAAATCATGTTTATATCATGTTTATAATGGGTTTTATGTTCATGTCTCATCACTCCGGCCGGAAAAGGCATCACTATATGTTAAGAGGCGTAACATTTCTGTCAAACGCGTGAGGCATACGGCCAGTCACAACACGCTGGATAGCTGGCCAATCACAGCACACCTCGCTTTTCAGAGCGATGAGCCTTGTAAAAATCAACACGTTTCAGAAGGGGCATAGAGTGGAAACAATAATGTACAGTATGTGGAAAATAATGTGTTTTTTTTCATTACACCAAATACACAAAATAATGTTCTTTTTAGCAGCATCATATGACCCCTTTAAGGCAGCTGGGACCACAGTCACCAAGCAAAACACTGGTAACACACTAGGCCGCATTGGACTGAAATCCTTGAGTGCCCGCAAGGTCACCCGCTCAAGAAGACACAAGTACAGGCCTGTTTAAAGTTTGCCAGTGAACATCTAAATGATTCAGAGAGAGCTTGGAAGAATGTGCTGTGGTTAGATGAGACCAAAATTGAGCTCTTTGGCATTACCTTGACTCGCCGTATTTGGAGGGAGAGAAATTCTGACTATGACGCCAAGAACACTATCCCTACAGTCAAGCACATAGGTGGAAACATTATGCTTTGGGGCTGTTTTTCTGCTAAGGGTACAGGATGAATTCACTGCATTGAGGGGCAAATGGATGGGGCCATGTACTGTAAAATCTTGGACAAGAACCTCCTTCGCTCAGCCAGAGAAGATGGGTCATGGATAAGTCTTCAAGGACTACAATGTCCCAAAACAGAGTGGCTCAAGAAGAAGCACATTAAGATCATGGAGGGGCCTAGCCAGTCTCCAGACCTCAATCCTATAGAAAATCTGTGGAGGGAGTTGAAACTTCGAGTTGTCAAATAACAGCCAAGAAACCTTAAGGATTTAGAGAGGATCTAAAAAGAGTAGTGGCCCAAAATCCTTCCTGAGATGTGTGCAAACCTAGTGACCAACTAGTTGTACCTCTGTGCTTGCCAGCAAGGGTTTCTACACCAAGAACTAAGTCATGTTTTGATTGGGGATCAAATACTTATTTCACTCACTAAAATGCAAACGAATTTCTAACCTTTATATAATGTGTGTTTTTTTCTGTATTTTTTTGGTTTGTATTCTGTCTCTATATGTTAAAATAAACCTACCATAAAATAGCAGACCCTTAATTTCTTCGTAAGTGGGCAAACTTACAAAATCAGCAGGGGATCAAATAAATATTTTCCCCATATGTATTTTACTTAAAACAAGAAAAATAATATTAATGCAAATGTAAACAAGATTATTTTTCTTACCCCACTGGCAGATAATTTGCAAAATGATAAAAATACACTTAAAAGACTAAATACCTTATGTCATTTTTCTTATGTAGAAAATGCATCTTTATTTAAGAATCTTTAGATATGCTGACTGGAAACAAGAAGACAAAAATACTAAGCAAGAAAAGCATTTTTTTTTCCAGTGATGGTACATTCATTCAGTGCACATATTTTCATTATGCAGACACTCTGAAAGTGACATAAACAGCATGTCCTTTTATACAGAATCCTGTAGATGAGAAGGCTACATTAATTCGTAGGGAGTTACATTTAGATCGAGAGAGGATTATTTTGATTTATTTATTTGAAGTATTTATTTATTTATTTATTTTTTTGCCATATCCACATGCATATTTATTTGAGCGGTACCATTTTTAAATGATCATTTTCTATGTAACATCAGGGATGCAGAGCACATTAGTAAGGTCGTTGTATGCAGAGCAGCAAGAAAAGTGTGTTTCGCACTTTCTTATAATATTTGTGTAGTTTCCTAAGCACAAACCCATCAAAAATGAAGTTGATTACTGTATGGAATGGAAGAATAACAGATGGAAGGGAAGTTCGAGATATATGACAGTCTGTAACCACCACCACAGCTGTTAAATTTATTTGGTCATCTTTATTTCCTACAAATACAAAAGCAACAGTTATTATTTTTTCCTGTTGGATTTTAATATTCCTCCAATACTTAGTATTGTGGCCATCTCCTCTTTAGCTGTTCTTCATTATTTTTGCAAGCCTTTTTGCTGTTGGCTGAGTAGCAGTCAAATATTAATTTTATTACTCTAATTAGGAAATGCAACAGTGTGGATAAGAGAACATTTAATTATGTGAAAAGAGCATTAGACTATGTGGAAAAAGCTGCTACTCACTGAAATATACACCGAATTATATTTATTTAATATGTCAAATGTTTGCAAAGTCATGTAGCCTACACTCATGAACCAGTTATGCTTAAAGCTTTACCTTGATTGAATTATGTTTTTATACTTCTTGTTTAGCTGCTTTTTTATTTTTTATTTTGCCTGTATGATACCATGAAAAGTAATATTACTTAAATAATTTACCATTCTGCCAATTTTTACATTTGATATTATAACAGTGATTAAGAACTCAGTGTTTCCCATCTCACTGTAAGTCAACTCAGAGTTCAAGTTTCAACTCAGAGTTGGTTGAGCCTCCTTACTGAAACAGGCCCCTGTATGTTTTGTGTGTGCATGTTAATTTTGGTTCTGTTTTTCCCTATTCTGTTAATCTCATTTTGCTTGGGTTTCCTTCAAATAAAATGTTTATTGAAACTGGATATTGAAACCTGCATTTTGCTCTTTCTAAAACAGCCACCGTTATAAGAGTGTAATGGCAACAGTTGCTGATTTACACAGTATCTGTGGACTGTCCTCGGCACACAAATACAGCATAACCAAACAGCACTAGACACAGGAGGTAGAGTAAAAATGATGGCGCACAAATTGTAATTATTTTTTAATTATCTTGTTAAACAGTCTATATTAAACCAAAGAAATTAACATATTGTTTTGATCCAGTTGTAGATATCTTCCAAGTGGGCAATTAATGTTGAAAAGACATGAAAATTGATGTCAAAAAACAGGTCAAATATGCAAATCAAGCTGAAGCCAAAAACTTGACAAACATATTGGCCTACTTACACATTAAACAAATTTCAGTGTGGGATTAACTTCCTATTTTCAACAATTACCACTGGAAGAAACTGAAATCCAAACTGAGTTTAATATGATGTTACAGCAAGTCTTGACTAATATTTGATGTCAAACTGATATCAAGATTAAATGGATGGGTTATATGATATTTGCCCACAATAATAAAACAATCTTTTTAGCATCTCTAAAGCTGTTTCTTCTAAACTGCACTGAGATACAATGGAGAACAAATAGAGATATTTGTTCAGGTGTTTCTCTTCTCAGATTTTTCTCCTGATAAAATGAATTTTGAATCACTACGGATCACAATGCATTATCTAGCAATCCTACCCAGTTTCTGTTTGTTTCTCAATCCTTTACATGTGAGCACTTCAAACAGGCTTGGATTTATCCCATTCTCCACGCCCCTCCATTGTGGACACATTGTTTTATACACCTGTGAGCTCAAAAACCAGAAAATTGTGCTTTTACCCTGTCAAGCTACTCTGAATCTCTCTATTCTAGACGTCTGGGTAAAAAAAGAAAGAAATGCTTTTAAAGGCGCCCTGAGTCTGGCTATTAAGTCTAATCTAATTCTTTTTCTGGACAGGTACTACAGTGCAGATACAGTGTTGATAAAGCTTTCAATAAGTTTTTAACGTGTCAGTTAGGGTGGTCAAGTGCATTCGAGAGTGTAATTCACTCAAGCTATCAATCTCAGATCTGTCCATCATATCCAAACCAAAATTACAAGCCTATCTACTGTTTCAAACTGCTTGCATGACAGAGGACAGGCGCACAAACTGTTTCCACCAGGTTC
Organism: Cyprinus carpio; assembly: GCF_018340385.1. NCBI lineage: Eukaryota > Metazoa > Chordata > Actinopteri > Cypriniformes > Cyprinidae > Cyprinus > Cyprinus carpio. Next base: position 7,113,903 of record NC_056573.1, read on the forward strand.
CTTTCAAAGGACCCCCTAATTGATTTCTTCACGTCTCTTTTTACCAAAGAGAGATGTAAAGCTTGGCTTTTAGTTCAGTTCACTGACCTGTTCTTCTGGGAGAAATGTAGGCACAATAAAACATTGCTTTGAGTGTTTGTCTATAATGAAAACAATGTGCAATGAAATTATTGTATAATGTGATAATGCAGTATTGTCAGCTAACATACCAATCACAAAGATGACCTTTGATTTCTTGGTCTCCACAGGAAAACCTGGTGGCATATTGAAAAAGAAATTACAATCAGATAATCAACTTTACCATGTCAAAATATAGCTTTGTAATGACATGCGGTACAGTTAATGGTGGAAATTAATGACAAAACTGGGAAAAAAAATAAATAATGAAATATAGGGATACCAATAACAAATGCATTATAGTAAAATACAATCATTGTTCTTTTTTTTTATCAGTGCCAAGAGAAATTATCATGACAGTCAGTGGTTATGCATAAGAATGGTTATACCCAGTTTTGATTTTTTAAAAAAAAAGTCATTAAGTTTATGGTCTTGACAGGAGGATTTGGTGTAATTTGGTGCCATTAAAGTCAGAATTTCTTAGAAATTGCTAAAAAAAAAAATTGTGCAAACGAAACTATATTTTGAAATTTGAAAGTTTTTTTGTGGCAAATTCAAACTTTGTGCCACATTTTTCAGCCCGAATTGTGCCACCTAAACGTTGAGACCTGAATTTACAACTCAAATTCCACAACTCAACATTAAGATTGAATTTCAAAGGTGATTTCACACAAAATAGTTACTGATATGCAATGTTCTCTCTAATTTTCTTTCTTGTTGAGTAAAAATGGTCTCTGTTGTGCAGACGTTTCAGCCACCTGAGCAGAAACATTCTTTATACCAGACCTGTACTCCACACAAGTGTGTAACTTTTAACTTTAACGGACTATTTATATTTGATTTGACCCTTGATGCAACTAAAAGATTCACTTTTGAGGTTACTTGAGAATTTTTTTTACAGTCCTGAGTTACTTAAAAAATTATATTAAATTTAAAAAAAAAAATCTCACGTAGAACAGCTCAGTTCTTTATAATATAATATATAATATAATATAATATAATAATATAATATAATATAATATAATATAATATAATATAATATAATATAATATAATATAATATGAAACAAGGAAGCAATTATTGTTCATGAATTCCCTTTTTAAGGTAAATTATTTATTATAATTTAATATAATATAATATAATATAATATAATATAATATAATATAATATAATATATAAAAAACAAATATTTTCAATACATATTTTCAAAAAACGTGAATTCTTTTACAGTTATCTAAACATCCCCATGCAGTAGAGTTTGCACACTACTACACCTGTGTGTAATTATAAATGTCTCTGCATTTTGTTACTGTTCTGTGCCCATCATTTGCTAGTTCCACCACTTAATCAAGCCACTCTGCTTTAAAGCATGATGTTTTATTTCAGGTCATTATATTTGCGTTGGCTGTTGAGCTATTTCGTCTGCAACCATTAATGTATTCGATTTCTACAGCGACTCATTTGGCGCACATCATTCTCTTTCTATGAAACCTTTGATTTGTATTGTGACTATAATGGCAGTTTTTTCACATTTTCTATGATTCAGTATTATGGTTTTCTAAATTGTTTTTTGCGTTTGTCCTGTGTCCGGACACCCCACCCCAAGACCACGAATTTAAGTCTGGTGAGACTATTTATATATTCTTAATTGTGTATTTCCCAAATTTTCAGAACTGCATCAACAAGCATATACACTTTTAAAAATAAAGGTGCTTCACGATGCCATAGAAGAACATTTTTGTCTAAATGGTTCCATAAAGAACCTTTAACATCTGAAGAACCTTTCTGTTTCACTAAAGGTTCTTTGTGGTGAAATAAGGTTCTTCAGATTATGAAAAGGTAAGAAAGAGATGGTTCTTTAAAGAACCTTTGACTGAATGGTTCTTTGTGGAACCAAAAATGGTTCTTCCATGGCATCGCATGAGGAACCTTTTGAAGCACCTTTTTTTAAGAGTGTATTTGTTCTTCTATCAACAGTATAACAATGAATAAACCCACACACAAATACACTACACAAAGATCAGTTGAGAGATACTGCACTCACTTTCTCCAGTCGCCTCTGCATTTCCAGCCACCTCTTCATCAGTCTGCCAGAGAGAATAAGACACATAAGAAAATGAATTAAATTACTTTTAAAGAACTCACAGATCTGTACAAGAACAGAAGACAATGATTTTATGATCAAATTCCATCCAAAGATCCCCTGAATAACATGACATCTAAACCTACACCGGAACTGCACATCTGACCCTTAATGAGTTTTCACATATTATCTGACCCGAGACTGCTTATTTTTAATTGAAATATTCAATAAAGCTAGAATTTATTATTCAGAAGTGGTTAAATCCGCAAAACATCTCTGTATGTATGCTTTGATTTTCTATAATCTCGAAACAAATGTTTGTCGTGTCTCCAATACTTTTTGCAACCTCTGATCTGAATAAGATGTCCAGCAGAAAAATAGATCTACATCATTAAAGATCTGGCAGTATATTTAACCAGGACATGGGGTACTTCTTATTCCTGTGGATCCCTTGAAGCCTATACTGTGTATGCCAAAAAGCATTTTTTATTTAGTTCCATCTGATCATAGAAGCCAGTCCCATTTGAAATTCCAGTATGAATTTTTTATACTTTTTTTTACTTTTTGTTTATTTTTTTAGGTCTTCTGATCATTAAGACTGAACTAATTTCTTCAGTTCTCCAGCTGTGATCCCTGGAGAGTCTTTGGCCACTCAAACTATAAGGCAGATTTCTAACATCTCCAGGTGACTGTAACATCTCAATTATTGCCCTTATGGTGAAAATGGGAATTTTAATACTTTGCTATTTTCTATTTTGTGAAGCTCAACAATCTTTTATTGCACATCAGAACTACATTCTTTAATTTTACTCATTGTGATGGATGATTAAAGAAATTTTGTTACACAAAGCAATGCTGATAAAAAGCCATATCGCACTGAGTGTCTTAAAAAAAACCTTTTGTGTGTGGAACTACATTCTTTTGCCACATGTTGAAATCTTCCTTCCACCTTCTATCACCCTGTTTTTAGAATTTTAAATTATTGTTTTCAAATTGTGTCATTTTTAAAATGAAGCACCTCCCCAACCAATGTCTCATTACTGCAATACAATGCATTATTTTATTAAATTCAGCACAGAGCAAACAAATACTACAATGCTGCATACTTATGACTGTGCATAATGAATGTACATAATTTAAATACAATATTATAATGTTTTCCTGAATTTTAGTAAAGAGTTAATTTTGAGTAAGTTGCTGAGAATTGAAGGACCATTAAAAACATTTGATTATTGTGAGAGCAATGTCACCATGCAAACTTTGTGCGGGCTTCGTGCTTTTGATTCAAAATTAAAAAATATTACAAATGTATTTTTTTTTTTTAGACATTAAGTTGAAAATATGACACTTCTTGACAGTCATTTTATGAGTTTCACTGCGCTAATTAAAACAAAAGCTGTGAGGTTTAAACATAAACACTGCAGAAAACTGGGAACTTGACAGTTTGTGTCGTGATTACTGTGATTAAAAGAATTCTGGACTGTTCAACAGAAAAACCTTAGGCAGTAACTTGCCACTTTTTTAGCATTAGAGAAGATGAGATGAAAGAGTGTGTGTGTGTGTGGGAGGAGTGCAGGGTGCCACTGATGAGCGTGTTTGTGATGTGGGCAGGCCAGCCGGTCCAATGACTCACTGGCAGAAAGAGAGAGAGAAACGATACACAGACCCACAATCCTGCAAACAAGCTCTAACTTGGACCTCTCAGGCCACAAAGCCTAGCCATTGACACTGAGTAAATGACAATCCCAATATCACCATTAGTGCTTGATCACTATAGTTTTTTTTAATGATTGTTACTTTTTTATATTTAAATACGGCCTACATGCAAATCACACCTTTACAGGAACCATAATAAACAAAATCCTGATATATCACCAATGCAAGCATGATTTATTTACTTATTTTACCTTGTTGCGGCATATAAAGCCATATTTTGACTGCTGTTTACCATTTACCTTTTCAACCGCTACACTGGCACATGATGAAGCTGATTGCCTGGAAGGCTATTTCTACTTTAAATGCTTCTTCACGTGAGTATTGCCAGCTTATTTCCATATTCTACAGAATATAATACTGTATACTATGGTAAAAATGGGATTACTATGATATATAAAAATATATGGCACTACTATGGTAAAAAAGATAAAAATAGATATTAAATTTACATTTAGCAGACCCTTTAACCACTTAACCAAAGTGAATTAGAAAAGAGGATCAAAGAGTCAATATTTGTATTCATAATTATTTTGCAGTGAAGACCTTGGAGTAACATTTCTTCCATCACATGTTTTTGCACTTACTCTATTACTTTTCTCTCTCTCTGACCATGGAGGATGTTTTCTCATACATATCAGTCTGCCTCTCATTCATTAGCTGTGCAGACTGAACAGCAGTGAAGGTCGCCTGATGCGCTGTGGATGTTTGCCTTGTTTTTATGTGTGGAGGAGCCGTGGGCGCTGCAGGAAGTGCTGTATGCATGATTTCAGCAGACACCCCTGTCTCATAACACAGCACAAGCTGCTGGATGAGAAGCTTGTCCTCTTGTGCTGCATATCATCTACACTGCCTTCTGTAACTGCTTTCAAAAATATACAATAGTTTTAAATGAGCAAAAATAAACTCATATAAAAACTACAGTTAGGGGACTATGGTGATGTGATGGTAACAGATACCACATGCCTAACATATAGTATGCTAAAAAATTAATACTGTATTAACATACTTTGTAATATAATACCATATACTATAGCTTTTTCATACTCAAATGCACTTCAAAAACATGGTTAAAACATAATACAAGTCCAAAAACATGGAACTTACATGCTACATGGCCAAAGACATGGTTCCAACATGCTACATATCCAAAAAAGCATTACAGAATGACAATAAAATTAGCCTGCACATTACAGTGCAAACATCCATAACACAAACCTCTACCATTATTATGTAAATACGTGTAACCAATGATATAACAGATGGGAGAAGATTAAAGGAAATTCCGGTGGCTCTTGGGGCTTTTGCTGACATAGTTTCCCTTCTTTGAGGGCAGAATCACTTCAGATTAATACTAAGTTGTTCTGACTGATTACTCTTATCTTATGATGAAACATTTCTATCCTGATGAAAGTGCCTTTGTGAAAAAGAAGTGCTTGTATTTAATATGCATCTTATAATGTACTTTAAAGGTTAAAAGTAATTTAAAAAACTACTTTTTAATGAAATAAATGGTCACTTAAGTGTACTTAGAGTACACTTTCATGTTTTTAATACACTTAAATGTGCACATTGCAGTGATGTCAGATTTAAAGTATGTGTAATTACAAATATATTTAAATACATGACATATCTGTCAGTACATTCTGAACTTTAACCTTATTTGAAACGCAACAGGATTGTGAAATTACATGTAAAGATTAATTTGAGTGCTACAGTGTTGGGGTAACGCATTACAAGGAGCTCAAGTTACATATTCAGATGACTTTTTTTGTGTTGGTTTGTAGAGTTACAAGTAACTTTTGTTTTTTATTTGGATTATTTTTTTTTATTTTATTTGCTTTATTTTTCCATTTATTCACTGACACTTCTCCTGTCCCCGAGAAATTCGGAGTTAGGTAGAGGCACTTCCTTCAGCCTGAGGCTTATTAATTTCACTTTTGGTGTGAAAGGACCTTTACAGTCACCAAAAATAACTTTTTTTATTTATTTATTATTATTATTATTTTATTAAAAACAAATTAACAAGACCAGCCCAGGTGACAAAAAATAATGCAAAAGTAACATGATGCATCACTTTCCACAATAAGTAACCAAGTAATGCAGTTTTGTATGGAGTAACACAATACTGCAGTCCACCTCAATTATCAAAACCATCCCAGCAGAGTTCCAGAGACTATATAGAAATAATTGGCACATGGTGACCCAAGAACTCAATTGGCAAGACATTTTATTTTCCTTTAATTTGTCTGTATGTCAGTAAAATGTCATGGGTTGCTAAAAATATGAAGGTATATAAAAAAATGAGGTCATAAATATTTTGCCTTGTACTTAAGCTTTTCTGCAGTGTAGATGGACGTCTTATTCAGAGTAGTTGGCAAACACAGTACAGAACCAAGCCAGCATGGCATGAGCCAAGATCCTGCTGAACACATCGCACACTGAGCTGAGGACTGCTTTGAGATCTGTTCTCATCTACAGAAGTGTTTTTCCCTGTGTGATGCTGACGTCACGGAGAGTTCGCTGTCAGCAGCACCACTGATGGACACAGATGAAAGGGTCACGGTGGGAATGTGGGTTGATCCACATCCATAAACACTCCTCACACCATCCTCCACAAAGGAGCCTTAACAACTGTTTTTGTCTCAGACAGACATGATTTTAACCAAATATAATAGAAAAAGCATGACAGCATCTCCATGGAAATGCACAGTGAAGCAACAGATTCAGGGATTTAGTTTGACAGGCATGTTGCAACAGGGAGGGTCTAATTGGTTGGCTGCTTTCATGTAACCCTGCTGTATCTGTTGGAAGATAGTGAGGACCCTCTGAATAGAAGATAACACATGTCTCTGTGTTTTGTGTGTGTGTGTGTGTGTGTGTGTGTGTGTGTGTGTGTGTGTGTGTGTGTGTGTGTGTGTGTGGTTGGAGATGAGGATGAGGTGAAAGGAAAAAGCAAGTGAAGAGAACAAGACGCTCCCAAAAATAGAGCAAAAGCAATCCAAACAATCCATGGCAGGAGCACTGATGGTTCCTTACTGTGCATGAATCTATAAAGCTGAATGTAGAGTTATGATCTTCTGTATCTATTGAGAATGTAACAAACTAATGATCAGCATGTACAAAATAGCAATGATAACAGATCCAAACTGTAAAATTTAGTTCACCCAAAATATTTAGTTTGTGTGTTTAAAATGTATGAAGGACCATGAGAAGAGCTTTTCACATATCAAAGGACAGGCTTGAAATTAAATATGTGGTGATTATACAATACATGCTTGAGATAAGTGAAAAAAGAAATTTCTTGGCTTTTTTATATAGAACACATTATTTATATTTAGAACACACACACAAAAGACATTTTTAAAAGAACTGGTAACAAATATTTTTGACTTTAATTGTATTGGCGGTAAAAAACACTGAGGCATTTTTCTTTAAATATTCTTTTCATGTTCCATAAAAGAAACAAAGTCATGCAGGTTTGGAACATCATGAGGCTAAATAATGTAGTAAATGATGAAAGAATTTTCATTTTGGGGTGAATTATCCATTTAAGAGTTTATTTTCTACAAGGTAAAAAATGAAGCCAAAATCTATATTTCCAAAACCACCCATGGGGTATATTTTATATAGGTTTATATAGGTATATATTTTATAAGTTTGCTGTTAAACTTGACATGTATATATGCGTTGTAGGTGCGATACACTGATTTTGCCCCCTTTTACATTTCCAGTGTTACTGTATGTATTTAAGGCTGTCTAGAGTCTATGAGTGTTATATTATATAAATAATACTATATGTTTTTTTTTACTCTTTTGAATTTGAGTCCAGAGTCTATTAGGTAGTGCATGCATTACATCACATAAGATCAAAGAACATGTATGTATTGAGCTCTATATGAGATAATGGAATACTAAAATAACCTCTCTTTACAAGCTTTTCAGAGACAGTGTCTGAGTGGGGATTATGTAAATAATATATAGCACATTCTTCCTGACCTTGAGAAAAGATATAGAGTTATAGAGCTGTCTCATTATATCTGTATCATACACACTCAGTGACTCAGAAACATTGATTGCGTTTCCATATTGAAGGTCAGCGACTATGTACCAGTTATTAATGCAATAATGAGTTTGTGCTATTGAAATACCCAACAAATATACAGGGCATTCTTCTGTGGCTTTTCTTTAACAGACTATTCCAGAAATAGTTCAAATAGCATACTAATAATGAATGTCAAGGACTTTGGCTTAAGCTTCATCCAGACAGAAGCTAATGCAGGAGAAAGAATCATTCATAATGACCATCCGCTAATGCAGGACTGTCACTCAGCAAGCATTTCCATTAAATACAGCATCTCGCACTCACTCAGTCTGCCTATAACAGTTTTTCAGCAGTTTCATCTGAGCCTAATCTGAGATTCCAATAACTTCATAATGAAATAAAGGGATGAGACAGATGGGACATTTATTGACATGCTAATGATACTCTAAATGCTACACTCTAAAAAAATGCTGGGTTGTTTTAACCCAACTTTGGGTCAAATATGGACTAACCCAACTTTTGGGTTCAATTTTAATTATAAACAGCTGGAACACCTGCATCAGATATGCAAGATACAATCAAACCATTGTGTTTTCCTGTATTACGAATTCGTAGTACACTGTAAAAAGGATTTCAGTCTTTCTACTTCACGTTTAATTCAATGTGTTACTCTTTGTAATTATTTGTGACATTTCCTAGCAATTTCTGAGTGAAAATTGTAAATCCTACACTAAAATAAAAAAGCGTTGTAGAATCAATTTAAACTCAGAAATGGCTAGTAAGTTCACAATTAATTGCAAAGAAATAGCAAATAACACATTAAATTAAATGTTACATTTTAAAAGTAGAAAGACAATTTTTTTCTTGTTTGTCTTGTATTTTTTTGTAAAATGCACTCCAACAGTCTTGGAGTTCTTCAAAAAAAAAAAAAAAAATGTGTACACCAATGTGCAGCCAACAAACAACAGTCTTCAAAAACTTATGTACACCATTTTTAAGTGCAGCCAACAAAGTAAAGCAAAGAAAGAAATGCTCAACCAAAGGCCAGTGTGTGGATTTAGAAAAGAACATGGAAACATTTTCATACCTGTTCATCAAATGTGGTGGGAACATCTGCCAGGCTGCTGCTGTCTGCTAGCAGACTGAGGTCGAGTTCACTGGGTCCTATAGAGAAAAGCAAAAGATACAATCAAGCTGTAAGAAAAGACGCTGAAAAAAGCAGCATATATTTTGAGGTCTGTGATTCAAAGAGGAAAAATACAGCAATTACAGAAAAGCCTTGTGTGAAAATATAGACACTCCTGGTCCTCCAAACTCCTGTCCATCATTGAAATGAAGTGCTGCTGTACACTGACTTCTTTATTGTTCTGTACCAGTAATTGCACAAGGAACCCTGGAGTCCTTTCAGTAGCATAGGCAACAATCACAAAGGTTTCTGTGTCACAAAGGTTTTCCATGTGTTCATTAGTCATTCATCTGTAGCACGAGTACATGTTTCCAGAGCAAAGGAATAGATATTGAAACTGCTATTGAACTGACTGCTGTCTACACAGTTGTTTAGATGTTTTCAAAGTCGAGAGGGTCATACTTGCAATGATTCTCTTGACGTGATGTTTTTATTTCATTAATTGGCAGCCCTTTTTGTGGCTGTACTTAGTAAAGAAAAGCCTAGCTTAGAAAATCACATTGAAATACATGTAGCTTTACATCACAGTGTTTGGACACACAATAATGTTTTTTTTATGTAAATAAAATTGCTATTTTAGTTTCAGTGCAACATTCTATGTTGTTCTCATATGTTGTTATTAGAGACTTGTTACTTGGAAATATAGCCAGTAATATATTTAGCAAATTTGAAATATCTTAAATACAACTTGAAAAGATGCTTCTATTGAAAATCTACATCACAAAATCTTGATTATTTATTCAAGAGCACAGAACAAGTTTTTAGGAAGATTAAAAATGGAAATAGAATTATTCCCGTTGGCTTCATTTTTTAGTTCCAAAACGGATTATGCCCAAGTGTAATAATGAATAGTAATGAGTTTTTTTCTTTTTTATTAAAATATATAGACATTTGTCCATTTTTAAATAGCATAACAGATCTGGATAATAATATTTATGATATTTCGCTGAATAAATAGCAGCAGTCCAGAGAAAAACAGGTCTCAACTGCAAGAAATATTTCATAGAAATTCTGACAGATCAGTGATTTTTGACATGAAGCCTTTGTCACAGAAGTCTGACCTCAGTCATGTGGTAAAAAAATTTCCCATGAAAGCATCTGTTGTGAGTTCTGATTCAGCTCAGCGCTGCAATACCACAGGCTGGAAGAGGCTGATGCCTTTTGACACCAGTCGCCTCTATAATAGACGCTATGCTGTAGCATTCCCTGACACCTCCAGTCCTAAACCAAAAGTGACAGCATCTTCTCTTACAGAAAGAACAGGCTTTTCAGCCTATCCTTTTTCATACTGTTTTTCCCTCCGTAAAGTCATCTGAATGAGTCTTTTGGGAAGAGCAGCTGTCTGACGAACTGTTCCTCGTAATATGAAGGAGATGTGGTGGGATTATGTATTAAAGCAGAGACTTTGCACCTGAGACCACAGGAAGTAATGAAACATTTCTTGCCCCAGTAGGATTGTGAGTCACAGAAATCTATTTGTTGGTGCAGACGTGGCATTATTGGAGGAGCGTTTGAGGGATCGTGCGAGTGGGCGGCAGGGTCATTCCTATGATGTAGTACCTTTTGAACTCTGCCACTGCTAATAAATGAACATGCCTGAAGTATTTCTATAAAAGGGCAACAGACTTACAGAAATATGCTCTGGCCCTTCTCAGCAACCATTATGGCAATATTCAAACTTGATGATAAGAAAAACATCTCAGTGAGGAACTGGGAGTTAGTTTACATGAGAGAATAAACTATAGATAACTAATGATGCTTTGATAACTTATTTTGCAAGAAATTCTGCTGATGTCATTTCCTGCATAATTACGACACTACTGAACTGTTTGTTGTTGCTGTTGCTGTTGCTGTTGGTTATAGGTCTATTACAAAGATTAACAGAAAGGAAAATTATATATTGATGACACGGGAAAAAAACAAATCGATTATGATTAATATTAAAAATATTAGGAGTATTGCATTTTAAAAAAAGGACATGTTCTCAAATATTTTAGTATTACTTATGTGCTATCATTGTATTTATTAATATTTTGAATTAGCTTTTTTATTAATATTTTCAGTTTATTTTATGTGATTTTATTGCTATTGCTATGCTATTGCATTTATTATTATTTTTGTTATATTTCTATATAATTTTAACTTATTTTGGTCACACTTTATTTTAAGGTCCATTTTATTTTATTAAAAATGTAAGTAAAGATATTTGTAATATTGCAAAATGTTTTTATTTCAAATAAATGCTGTTCAATCTTACTGTTCACACTTCATTATGTGGCACAAATATTTTCAACTAATAATAAGCCTCGTGAGCATAGTCAGATCAGTCAGCATGAAATGGATAATGACACTAGAATCATTAGCAGCGGGGTTAACATGGCGGGGGATGGAGGTGTAATTAACCTCTGCTCCATTTGATCGGCAAACACCACAGACCCGGTCCACAAAGCCAATGGCTAAAGCTTGACCGAGCCTCATCAGCCTTTGATGCAATAAAATTAGAAGTTGCCCTGGTTTCCTACCGAATCCCACAAGCACGATGGCCTGTAATTAACAACACAGCCACTGTAATTATGCACTGTCAGTGTAATGTGGTAAAGGTATGGCAAATTGTTGGCTTCACCAAAATGGACAGTATCCATGAAGATGATCTTTTTTAGGGACTTAGATGAGTTAAAAATATTAGACATATGCTACTGTTCAATAATTTTGGGTAACTAAGAATCTTATTTATTTTATTATTATTTTTTTAAAGTAATTATTAACTATATTGCATTAAATCATTTAAAAGTGACAGGGGGGTGTTGGTTGTTATGGCTTCCACAAAAAATTAAAGCACATGGATAATAATAAAAAATAAAGTTACTTGAGCACCAAATCAGCATATTAGGTTACTTCCACATTAATCCACATAAATTTGAAAAGGCATTTTTCTCTGCTTTTAGGATTTCACCCACATTGAGACGCTGTTTTTGTCCAGTGAAAACTGAGCCTACTGAAGCTTTCCCAAGTGGATAAATTTAAAAAAAAAGTGTGTGCTGTGAAAATGGAGGGATTCAAAAACTATGGTGATATGTGACACAAATTTTACTATATATCGTATCTATGGCTGTACCAACAGTGTTGTTCTTGCTATTCACTTTAATAATGTAACTAAAGATAAATTTTACTTTGTACGATCATCTGTCAGGATTCTGGACTGCCTTTGTTGTGTTTTGCCCCTTTTTCTGTTCCTGTTTGTCCTTATTTGGTCATGTTCCTGTCCTCGTTTCGTTTGATTATGATCCTATGCACCTGTGTTTCCCCAATTATCCTTTGTATTTAAGTCTCTGCCTTTGCGTTTATTGTTTGTCAGGGGTCAACTTATTTCTAAGTGTGTTCGTTTAGCTCCTATTGTGGATTATCCCATGTTTTCTTCATTAAAGGCTGTGAATGTTATGTAAATGTCCGTGTCTCAAATGTTCTTCCCGCAGCAGTGTAACGTGACATCTTCATATTTTAATGCTGTTAATATGACAGAATATTTATTTGCAATTGTTGTACTGTGACAAAAGATGATGCATTTTAGACCAAATATAGAATGGTGACTTACAGATTGTTGTACTGTGACAAAAGATGATGCATTTTAGACCAAATATAGAATGGTGGACAGTGTTGTTCGTATCCACTTTAATAATGTAACTAAAGATAAATTTTACTTTGTACGATCCATCTTGTCAGATTCTGGACTGCCTTTGTTTGTCGTTTGCCCCTTTTTCTGTTCCTGTTGTCCTTATTTTGCAGTTCCCCTGTCCTCGTTCGTTTGAGTGATGCTCCTGTTGGATGTTGCAGGGGTCTCTGCGGGGGACTGTCCCCCCGTTTCGTTTGCTATGATCCTGTACCTGTGTTATGATTAAAGTCTCTTGCCTTTGATGGATGTTTGTCTATGGTGACTTACAGTTGGTGATTTACGTTGGAGTGTGTGATTGGATGTTTGTTATGGGATGTTTTATTGTGAAATAAGTGTTGTGTTAGAATGGTGGCTTGTTGTAGGAGTTTGTGGTGGGATTTTTTGATGGGATGTTGGATGTAGCCTTAGAATGAATAATCATGTTGGCTGTTGGAAATTCAGCTTTCTCATCATAGGAATGAATTACATTTTAAAATATATTAAATTAGAAAACTGTTCTTTTGTAATAAATTTTTGTAATTTTTCAAAAAATTACTGTCTTGATTTGCTTTCAAAAATATGAAAAAAATCTTACAAACTTTTGAATAGTAGAGTATTGGACAAAAATACAAATACAGATACAATTAAACTAGTGTAACGCAATAACATAACTTTAAAGTGCAAATGTTGTCTTTGAAGTTATTTAATTGTTTGAATTAAGGGTTTTGCATGTTAATCTTTTTTTAAATCTCCTGGTCAAGAGCTCCTGGTCATGATTAAATGGAGGTAGATTCAAACATCCATTACACACTCATCTGCATCCTGTCAGTGTCCAGGAACTGCTTCTGCTCAACATCTTTCTCCATCTCACAGCTCATCTAAGACAGACCTTCATTGTTGGTAGCCACACATACTGTAGATGTAGTTGAACAGTAAATCTCCCAGAAGGTGGTAGGACAGGTAGGATCATGACTGGTTCAGAGGTGTTCAGGCGCTCTCATCTCTGGCTGCGTTGTCAGACACTGACTCAGGTTTGACAAGCTTTGCATGTGTTTGATCAGATGGGTTGTGTAAGCAGTGAACTTATAAGTAGAAAGTATGCGAGTCTACTCAAATTTGATTGGGCAGATCATACATTAAAGGTTTTTCCATCCCATCTGTGCCATTATTATGATTATTATTTACTGTTGTCCGATTTACACATGCAGTCTGATGTTTTTCAGCATCTCACATCATGAATGCCACATTTTTAAAATGCAATTAAAAGTAGATCACTGCTGTGTCACATGGTCCATGTTTACATTACAGTCCAAAATTATCCCTAAGTTGCATCCTTTTTTAAAGATAGTAATGAATTTGAAAGACTATGGGCCATATTTTAACAATTTAAGCGCATGGTCTAAAGTGCATGGCACAAGTGCACTTAGGGTGTGTCCAAATCCACTGTGGCTAGTTTAAGAACGGGAAAAACGGTCAGCATGCCAGCCGCATGGTCCAAAATGGTTGTACCTATTCTCTTAATGAGTCATGGGTGTGTTTTGGGTGTAACGTGCAATAAACAATCAGAGTCTCATCTCCCAATCCCTTTTAAAGGCCACTTGTACTCGTGTCATGGTGGATTCACTATTTTTGCAAGAGCAAAGACTGAATGCTTCTCCAGAGAGGAAAGGTTCTGCTCGTGCACAAGGTTAACGCATGTGAGCAGACCATCTACAGGGCACAATAATAATCATTTACACTGTAATCCTTTGTGTGCTGCTGCCTGCCCTGTGTGTGTAATAAGGACAGTGTACGCACATTGTTCTCCCACCTATAGGCGCATATTACTAACATGTAATTTGTTCCAAAGCAATGGAAAATCATCCACAGTTTCACCCACATAGACTGCTTGTGCTCACTGTATGAAGAGTTTTGAAAAATTGGCCAACAGTGGGGAAAATATTTATTTGATCCCCTGCTGATTTAGTAAGTTTGCCCACTTACAAAGAAATGAAGGGTCTGTAACTTTTATGGTAGGATTATTTTAACGTATAGAGACAAAAAAGCAACCAAAAAATCAAAAAACAAAACAAAAACAAAACTCATTATATAAAGGTTAGAAATTGATTTGCATTTCAGTGAGTGAAATAAGTATTTGATCCAGTACCAACCAGCAAGGATTCTGGCTCCCACAGACTGGTTATGAGCCCATGTGGAACACAGATTAGTCCTGCCACTTTAAGAAGTTACTCCTAATGTCAGCACATTAGGTGTATAGGACACCTGTCCACACAATCTGTATCTTCCATTCCAAGCTCTCCCACCACCATGGGCAAGACCAAAGAGCTGTCAGAGGATGTCAGAGACAAGACTGTATACTGTATCTGCACAAGGCTGGAATGGGCTATAAGACCATCAGCAAGAAGCTTGGTGAGAAGTAGACAACTGCTGGTGCAATTATTCAGAAACAGAAGAAATACAAAACAACCATCAATCAGCCTCGGTCTGGTGCTCCGTGCAAGATCTTACCTCATGGGGTAAGGATGATCATGAGGAAGGTGAGGGATCAGCTCAAAACTACACAGGAGGAGCTTGTTAATGATCTTAAGGCAGTTGGGAGGACAGTTGTGACCAAGGTAAACAGTAAAACAATTGGTAACAATGGACTGAAATCCTGTGGAATTAAATGCTGGGTTGCCTGCTAAAGAATGTGCTCAGGCAGGCCTGTTTAAAGTTTGCCAGTGAACATCTAAATGATTCAGAGAAGGCTTGGGAGAAAGTGCTGTGGTCAGATGAGACCAAAATTGAGATCTTTAGCATTAACTCGACTTGCCGTGTTTGGAGAACGAGAAATGCTGACTATGACCCCAAGAACACCATCCCTACAGTCAAGCACAGAGGTGAAGACATTATGCTTTGGGGCTGTTTTTCTGCTAAGGGTACAGGACGACTTCACCACATTGAGGGGCAAATGGACGGAACCGTGTACTGTAAAATCTTGGATTAGAACCTCCTTCCCTCAGGTGATCAAAATCACAAGATGATCCGAAACATACCACCAAGGCAAAAAAGAAATGGCTCAAGAAGAAGCACATTAAGGTCATGGAGGGGCCTAGCCAGTCTCCAGACCTCAATCCTATAGAAAATGTGTGGGGGTGTTTGAAGTTTGGAGTTGCCAAAGGACAGCCAAGAAACCTTAAGGATTTCGAGACTATCTGTAAATAGGAGTGGACCAAAATCCCTCCTGAGATGTGTGAAAACCTGATGACCAACTACAAGAAACGTCTAACATCTGTGCTTGCCAACAAGGGTTTCTACACCAAGTACTAAGTCATGTTTTGCTGAATTTATTTCACTCACTGAAATGCAAATCAGTTTCTTACCTTTATATAATGTTTCTTTTTTTTCTGGATTTTTTACCTACCATAAAAATTATAGACCCTTCATTTCTTTGTAAGTGTGAAACTTACAAAATTAGCAGGGGATCAAATACATATTTTCACCACTGTATGTATTGGCAAATAGGTCCTAGCAAAAAAAAAAAAAAAAAGTGTTATGTTAAATTGACAGTTCAATTTTTTTTTTAAATCTGTGCCTAACTGTTCAGTCTCAAATCAGAAACCACATAAAGCTCCTTAAAATGCTCTCCAATTTGAAATTTTCATAAATATTAATGCAAAAATATAAATCAATCAGCCAACAAACAAACAAAAACAGTCATTTATAATAATAATAATAATAATAATAATAATAATAATAATAATAATAATAATAAATGACTATCTGTAAGTGTGCCCTTTAGGCCCAATTTACTAATAATTTATAATGTGTATTTACAATTTGTTAATAAATTAGGGTTATAATTACTTCATTCTTTTCTATGTCGTTCAAAGTATACTGTTAAAAATTGTTTTTACAAAAATGTTTCATTTAATGATAAAATCATGCAAATATTTGTTTTGGTTGTGCATAAATGTGTTTCATATGTTATTACTGTATGAATTCGAATGGACTGCGTTATCTAAGCTACAGCACATACATAATGTATTATATCAACTGCTCTCAGTGTAAGACAAGCAGGACCCTGACACTCACATGAATAAATCAGCAAGTGCAAGTGAAAGACAAAAGTTTAATAAAACACTCACAAACTGGCTTTCCCTGACACCCCAACTCCATTTGGGACAATTCATTCAAACTCTCCATATCCTTTGGGTGATCTCAGCCACACCACGCAGCACCAGGAAAAGCTTCACCTGAATGTGGCAGTCTGCCACTTCCTCAAGGTTACAGATCCCAGAGAGACTGACACCAGCATTAATGCCTGCACTATTACACAGACCTTTCCCATCCCCCGACCTCCTTATTCATCCTCTAATCTCTCGCTCAGCAGTGCAACCATTGTTTCTAAAGAATCATCAGGGGCAACCGATGCAGACATGACAGCGCAATGCATGGAGACCCACGGATGTCTACTTTGAGCTCATATAGGAAACTTTTTTGCAGTGACTTTGCAAAAACCTATTTGTATAAAGATCAAATTCCCACTGGATGCTTTGGTGTCATTCAGTGGCATGAGATCAAGAGTTCAGTGATGACTATTTGAGTTTGAGCTGTGATACTCAGAATATCAGAAGAAAAAAACAGCTTCTAAAGTACATTATCGATTTTGATGATAGACTTCTTAACTCCACCCCCCACCCCCACCCCCCCATAATCTTTGTAAAAAGCAAGAGACTATAATAATAATATAATATATAATATATATATAATATATAATATAATAATTTTCTATTCAATCAATTACAATTTTCTTCAGACAATTAATCCTGACTACCTCAGCTGAAGCCATGGCCGTAGTGTAAAATGGTGTGATAAACACAAATTTCTTTCCTGTTTTGACAGGTTTCCTATTGAAAGAGAAAGCTGGGGCTGGACATTTTGGTTTAAATAGTTATTTCAAAGATGGCTCCACTCAAATACAATATTAATTAAAAGTTTCATTTTGCTTTCATAAGACCTTGAATTGCACAAGATGCAAAATCAATGTTGATTTTATGATGGACCTTATAAAGTAATGAAGTAGTAATTCCACATCTTTACCTGCCACAGGTTCTTTGGTGGGGTACAGTTTGTTGTCGACTGTCATGCTGATGTCATAGAAGACTTCCTCTTCATCTCGATCTGCATCAAGCTGTATAAAAAAGAGAGCACTTGTGTCAGGCATTGAGGGTACACAAAAAAAAAAAAAAAAAAAAAAAAATTCTGTTTGGCTCTAAATACATTTTACTATATCAAATCAAATATAGTTTCGATTCATTTTAAATTTCAATTCATTTTTTAATTTAAATTCATATTAAATTAATTTTAATAAGTTTTAATAAAGATGCTTTCATATATATTATGTTCAATGTCCTGTCTGCATGACAATGACAATGTCCACATCTGTGCATGAGTGGCCTTCACCATGTTCATCTGAATATTTAATCATGGAAGGGGGTTTATGAGGACTGTTGGTAAAGAACAAGAGTTGCAGTTGTATTCATATGTCTGTTTAGTGTTATCTATGCTGTTATTGTTCCTTCGAACTAAACATTGCTCATACTCAATATTACACCCGTACTGAATAATTGGGAATGGAATTAAATAAAGGATGTTCATCCTATTGAAAAACGTTAATATTAAACATGGAAAAAAATTGGTTAAAGATTGGTTGAAGACTGCAATTGAAAACGTTCATCTAATACATCTAAACATATAAATAAATCAATTTTGTGCAACCACTTCAGAGTTATAAAATATATAGTTGTAAAATACAGATATTCAGAATGAAGTCAAAATAATTAGTTTGATAATAATTAGTTAATGGTTTAGTATAATATTTTAGGTGGCCCAACACAGTCATGTAAACATGATTACAGACAGCAGGAGCAAATCGATTTAAGTCTTGGGCAGAAACTAATTTGTTTGGAACCATGGTGTGATTAATCAATGAAAGCAGGCTTCATCACAATCTCATTATTCCTATACTATTCACTTCTTCCGCACTGCAAAAAGATAGGAATAGAATGTGTTCCTACACACCTCAGTTCTAGTGCTTAGTACTGAAATGCAGAGAACCAAAACACCTTTAAAAGACACTTTACAGGAACCTTGCCTAAGTAATGCACTGTTACTTGAGAAACGGGGAGGCAAAGCAACAACCACCTCCAACCTGTCTGAATGTTTCCATGACAACAGACTATAAGGGGCCACAGCATAGCAGGTAGTGTGTGGGAGTGTCCCTCCAGCTTCAGAAGACTGTGTACCTGTCATATTATTATTGGATACATAGAAAGGTGTTGATTATTGGAAATGAAGAAATTAAATGAGAATTTATTTATTTTTTCTGCCCCAAAGACTGCAAGCCAAAATTTATATGTCTAGCATTGCATTTTTTTTCTTCATTCCTATACTGTACATGTAGTAGAACGTCGGATTAGAACAATTTTACTCTAATTTTGCATCATGAAATCTAAAATTGGGTCACAGTTCTATTCAATCTGATCTGATTCCATTATTTTGGAATGATTTATTATTATTTCCAAAAATAAGCTTAAGACATAGAGGCAACACAGTCACTATAACGTCTCGGTTACGTATGGTAATCCTTGTTCCCTGAAGGAGGGAACGAAGACGTCACATTGGTGACCAACGAATTGGGATCTTGCTTAAAGAGACCAATCTACTTTGAGTGTAACTAAATGAGCCAATGCACATTGGCATGCAATTATTGCATCCAGCTGCCGCTGGTCACAGCGTGACCATAATAAGGCAGCCGGTGCAATGAATACCAGGTTTTCATTGAGGAGTCGAGCCTATGACCCGGACGCTCTGCGGTGGTACAACAGCCGTGGTGACGGGATGTGACGTCTCTGTTCCCTCCTTCAGGGAACGAGGGTTATATACGTAACCGAGATATTCCCTTTCAGTCTGTCACTCTCAACGTCACATAGGTGACCGAAGAATTGGGTTCCCCCACCAAAGCGGCATGGATGCTGCCCCTTCCAGTGCCCTGTGCGAGCCGCCAGTGCCCCTTTTTGGTGTAGGCCAGAGCTCGCAACAAGAAGACCATTCACTGTTGTCGTAGCACTACCTACTACAGGGACATTGCGGAAGCCCCATCCTTCCCAAATCCGAAGCAAATACACATGTACCGTTTAGGTGCCTCTCAGCACCTCTTCCCGTTTAAGGTGAGAACACAGGGGCATATCAGCATAGTTGCGACATGTGACGGGAGCGCAGACTACCTTGTTGGTTGATGTACGCAACAGTCGCTGTGTTCTCCGTTCAGACCAGCACGTGCTTGCCTCATAAACACCCTTTGAGGCGGTTCAAGGCAAGGTGCACTGCTAACAACTCTAGGCAATTGATATGCCAGTGCAGATGGGGGCCCGTCCATACCCCCGAAACTGTGTGCCTATTGTACATGGCCCCCCAGCTGGTGGTGGAGGCATCCGTGTAAACCAATCTATCTTCTTGTAACTGACTTTAAAAAGGTATGACCAGTCTTGATGGAAAAAGAAAGACAGCCTCTATAGCATTCTTTTATTAATGAACTGAATTTTTATTATCATTTGTTTATTTTATATATCGCAACAGTGTCAGAATTCATTCTCATTGAAGCTGTGCTTCAATTTCTACCCCACTCTCCAGATATTCACTATTCTTCTCAGATGGGTTTTGCATTCCACCCTGCATAGTGTGCAGCTCAACAAAACTGTCTTTGATATAGGTCAGCCTAATGGTAATTGTAGCCATTCTCTTGTTTGGTTTCTTAGTAAAAAAAAGTCATAAATGGCTAAATGCAACTGAAACAATGTCAACACTGCTTAGTGAGAGAGAAATCCCATTTCAGAGTGCTAAAGCAGTGCAGGGTATTCATTTTCTATGGGGTTCTTGAGGTCCGAGCTTAATACTTAAGATGAAATGGCTGATCATGCAGTGTGACCAAACTATTCCAGACTGCTAAAACTGCTGTTCACTTCACTCTTTTGACCATCCAGTTGTAGACTCAATCCGTCTAGTTCTAACAAAATATACATTGCACTCTTCACAAGCATTACTTTTTCCCAAAGTAGGTCTGCAATGTCAGATGTATTTGTGTAACTTCTTCCTAGACTTTATGATGGGGATTGAAGCCATGTTATGCACTTATATTTTGTCATCACAAGTAAAAATACTATGCAAAACCAACCCAGGTTCACTGGAAATACGTGACTCTGCCCACATTTCTGTAAAACCTAAAAATACATTGTTAAGGGTATATATTCAGATTACGTTCACAAGACATGCTATAATTTTCCCCCCTTTTTTTTCTCCATTGCAGATGCAGTTTTATTAAACAGTGTCATTACAAAACATGTCTGTGGATAACAAAAAATGCTTGCAAAATGATTCAATGTTGCTTGTAGAATGTTTCATGGCAGTTTCAAAGCAAAAAAGCTCAGTGCCTGGCATTAAAATGCATGTATAATTTTCTCTGAAATAGTTAAATGTGATTGTGGCAGTGTATTATGTCATTTGTTCTAAGAATCACAGCAGTTCAGAAATAAAATGCCACTTAAAAGTCGATGCTCTTATGTTTTTGAAATTAACATACCACCTACACTACACTAACCACAACTCTACACTAAACCTAATCAATAGTGTAAACAAAAGCAATATTGAGATAAAAATGCATTTTCTGAAGCAAGCATACCATGCCATGCAATGATCTTCCCCTGCATGTAATCATAAATGTGTAAAAAGACTGGTGTTTAACTGCCTCTACGGTTCACTTCACCTGGAAACCACAGGGAGACGAATAAGGACGTTTTTAGAGAAATGTAGGCAGAGTCACGTATTTCCAAATTGAGCAAAACAGCTAAATACATTTCATTCCTTATTGAAATGTACATGAAGTGAACATGAGCAACTGAATATATACCATATACATATTATAAATATTGCATTGTGGACCCAAATTCAGTTCAAGTGGATTCAATTCAATGCATTTTTATAAACAACAACAACAAACAAATAAATAATACAAATCACATCTATGTGACTAAATTAATCCAAAATGTTAATAAATGAAATGCAATGCAATGCAAAACAATTTGATTAAGTTCAATTTTAGTCCATTCACAAAGGCAGTTATTGATTATTAATAAATTTCACTTGAGAGTGTAGGGGTCTTCATGCTAAATATTGTTTCATTTACTTAAATCCATACTTACGCAAACGCAGAAGAATGGCTACTCAAAATATGCATGATAATGTTGGCTTTTATCATATATATATATATATATATATGTATATATATACACATACATATATACATACATATATATGCACACACATACATACACAGGTGCATCTCAATAAATTAGAATGTTGTGGAAAAGTTCATTTATTTCAGTAATTCAACTCAAATTGTGAAACTCGTGTATTAAAAAAAAATCAGTGCACACAGACTGAAATAGTTTAAGTCTTTGGTTCTTTTAATTGTGATGATTTTGGCTCACATTTAACAAAAACCCACCAATTCAACAATCTCAACAAATTAGAATATGGTGACATGCCGATCAGCTAATCAACTCAAAACACCTGCAGAGGTTTCCTGAGCCTTCAAATTGGTCTCTCAGTTTGGTTTACTAGGCTACACAATCATGGGGAAGACTGCTGATCTGACAGTTGTCCAGAAGACAATCGTTGACACCCTTCACAAGGAGGGAAAGCCACAAACATTCATTACCAAAGAAGCTGGCCGTTCACAGAGTGCTGTATCCAAGCATGTTAACAGAAAGTTGAGTGGAAGGAAAAAGTGTGAAAGAAAAAGATGCACAACTAACCAAGAGAACCGCAGCCTTATGAGGATTGTCAAGCAAAATCGATTCAAGAATTTGAGTGAACTTCACAAGGAATGGACTGAGGCTGGGGTCAAGGCATCAATGGCCACCACACACAGACATGCCAAGGAATTTGGCTACAGTTGTCGTATTCCTCTTGTTAAAGCCACTCCTGAACCACAGACAACATCAGAGGCATCTTACCTGGGCTAAGGAGAAGAAGAACTGGACTGTTGCCCAGTGGTCCAAAGTCCTCTTTTCAGATGAGAGCAAGTTTTGTATTTCATTTGGAAACCAAGGTTCTAGAGTCTGGAGGAAGGGTGGAGAAGCTCATAGCCCAAGTTGCTTGAAATCCAGTGTTAAGTTTCTACAGTCTGTGATGTTTTGGGGTGCAATGTCATCTGCTAGTGTTGGTCCATTGTGTTTTTTGAAAACCAAGTCACTGCACCCGTTTACCAAGAAATTTTGGAGCACTTCATGCTTCCTTCTGCTGACCAGCATTTGAAGATGCTGATTTCATTTTTTCAGCAGGATTTGGCACCTGCCTACACTGCCAAAAGCACCAAAAGTTGGTTAAATGACCATGGTGTTGGTGTGCTTGATTGGCCAGCAAACTCACCAGACCTGAACCCCATAGAGACTCTGTGGGGTATTGTCAAGAGGAAAATGAGAAACAAGAGACCAAAAAATGCAGATGAGCTGAAGGCCACTGTCAAAGAAACCCAGGCTTCCATACCACCTCAGCAGTGCCACAAACTGATCACCTCCATGCCGTGCCGAATTGAGGCAGTAATTAAAGCAAAAGGAGCCCCTACCAAGTATAGAGTACATGTACAGTAAATGAACATACTTTCCAGAAGGCCAACAATTCACTAAAATTTTTTTTTTTTATTTTTTAATTGGTCTTATGAAGTATTCTAATTTGTTGAGATACTGAATTGGTGGGTTTTTGTTAAATGTGAGCCAAAATCATCACAATTAAAAGAACCAAAGACTTAAACTACTTCAGTCTGTGTGCACTGAATTTATTTAATACACGAGTTTCACAATTTGAGTTAAATTACTGAAATAAATGAACTTTTCCATGACATTCTAATTTATTGAGATGCACCTGTATAGGGCTAGGCGATATGGCCAAAAAAAAAAATCACAAAATTTTTTTTCACAATAATTTTTTTCATATCAGTCGATATTGATCATTATCGCGATAAATGTCAAATATTTATTTTTCAAGTTTAAAGTCAGATTTTTGCTCCAAAGTGAAAGTTGTAGAAACCAGACCATTAATTTTCCTTAACAAAATAAATATCTAAATACAAAAATGTATTTCTTAGTTTCTGCATGTTCTAATGAGTGATTTTGTTTCAAATCAAGAAACAGTTTTAGGTTGCCTGATGATAATAATAATAATATTAGCACTTTTGTCTCTTAGAAATGCACATTTGATAGTAGCTTGAGTTAGGAGGCAGAAGTAATTTTTTGTTCATTATCAAAATTAGTAACATCTGTATAAAATTGTAGCAACCTCAGTATTATATGGTTAAATTTATTCTGACCAAGTTTTTATTTTTTTAATTAAACATTGGTCTCCCATAGTGGCATACATTTAATTCATGATCAACACAGTTAAAACTACACAAATAGCACCTCAATACCATGGTAAAAATATAGCCTAACTATATTTTTTTATACCTATTTGTATAAAAAACAGTAGTCTAAAAATATTCAGTATAAATGCACACATGCTAAAGCTTTATCACAAATACATACTACAATTACATACCATTATTCTTTTAATAAAATTCAGTGTGACTATCCCAAATGTCTGGCACAATACCATGGTGCAGTGAGTGTTACTACAGTAAATCCATGGTAAATTATGGTTTTAACTAGTTTATCTCACTGAGTCATTTGTCTTCATCGCTGAATTCAAAAACTTCACACTGGATCTCTGCTTTCATTGTTGCCAGATTGAATGGACGATTTCCAGCCCAAAAGCTCACAAAAGCCCGTCCAAAACTTTAACTGTCAAAATCAGAGGTGCCCAAACTCAGTCCTGGAGTGCCGGTGTCCTGCAGAGTTTAGCTCCATCTTGCCTTAACACACCTGCTGGGAAGTTTCCAGTATGCCTAGTAAGATCTTGATTAGCTGGATCAGTGTGTCTAATTGGGGTTGGAACTAAACTCTGTGGGACACCGGCCCTCCGGGACCGAGTTTGGGCGAGTTTTTAACTCCTTAAAACAAAATAATGACGACAATCAACGGATCAAATGGATCAAATTGGGACAAATAGCCTACATTAAAGAGAATTAGGCTAACGAACATGAATAAAATATGCAAGCAGACACTGTCAAAATGGCAATCAAGAAATTAACCGATATCCTCGAAATAACACATTTTCAGTGTCAGCAGTCAGAATAATCCAATTTAAGCTTAAGTGCAAAAAGTGCCCAATATAAGTGAAAGGAAAAAGCAACGAAATTAGCAGGTATTTCACACTCGTTCATGCAGACACCATGACAGTAAAAACTGTGCCATTCATTGGTATACTGAATTATAATCCGACAATTAAAAGAATAAAATAAATAACAACAACAAAAATGTCCTTACCTTCGTGTCGCTCTATAATTTTACACAGAACTAGAGGAAGCCTCTTAAGTTCATATTGTAGAATATAATACAGAACTTTGCACAGTCAAAACTAATCAAGTCTAGCCTTTTTCTAGGATTTATCAATCTGGACCGTTTAATAGATAAAAGACAGTATCTAACAAACCGACATATTTAGTTTCGGTTTTGATTGATTAATTCAAATGTGCTCTGATTTCGGAGTTGCACAGCTCTGCACAGTTTTGCTCTAGCCCTAATCAAACACACCTGATCCAGCTAATCAAGGTCTTTAGGATTACTAGAAACTTCCAAGTAGGTTTGATTTGGAGCCAATTGGAGCTAAACTGTGCAGAGCTGTGGCCCTCCAGGAATTGAGTTTGAGAGCAATGCCCTATGGTCTTATGGACTTAATGGACACACGCACACGGTGGCCATTGTAAGTCTGTGAGATCGCAAGTGAACATGAAGTGTTCCATTTGGGACATGGCCTGTATGTGTGTAGTAACGTTGTGATTACTGATTGGATGCAGTACCTGCGGGAACCCGCCCAATCTGGCAACACTGCATGACCTTGTAAATGCATCTGCTCTAGTGAGCAGTTTGAACTTTGATCCAAGTGGATAAACGGTCCGTGTGGCACGATTCAAATGGGTCGTGCTGTTTCGTTCCGCTTTTAGCACATAAACATTATATTGAACATTAATCGAACTCTTCATATCGGTTTATCAAGGAAAATTTTATTGTGATAATTATCGTTATCAAATTATCGCCCAGCCATATATATATATATATATATATATATATACACTATAAATTATAAACAACACTTTTGATTTATTTTTATATGAACTCAAAGATCTAATACTTTTTCATATGTACACAAACTGTTTCTCTCAAATATTGTTCAAAATCTGTCTAAACTGTGTTAGGGAGCACTTCTCCTTTGCAGAGATAATCCATCCCCCTCACAGGTGTGGCATATCAAGATGCTGATTAAACAGCATTATTATTGCACAGGTGTGCCTTAGGCTGGCCACAATAAAAGGCCACTCTAAAATGTGCAGTTTTATCACACAGCACAATGCCACAGGTGTCGCAAGTTTTGAGGGAGTGTGCAGTTGGCATGCTGACTGCAGGAATGTTCACCAGAAGTTTTATCACACAGTTGAATTTTCATTTGTGTAGCATGTTTTTGTGTAGTGTGGTGGTTTCAGAGAATTTGGCAGTACATCCAACCAGCCTCACAACCTCTGACCACGTGTAACCACACCAGCCCAGGACCTCCACATCCAGCATCTTCACATCTAAGATCGTCTGAGACCAACCACCTGGACAGCTGCTGCAACAATCGTTCTGCATAACCAAAGAATTTCTGCAAAAACTGTCAGAAACCGTCTCAGGGAAGCTCATCTGCATGCTTGTTGTCCTCATTGGGGTCTCGACCTGACTGCAGTTTGTTGTCGTAACTGACTTGAATGGGCAAATGCTCACATTCGATGGCATCTGGAACTTTGGAGAGGTGTTCTCTTCACAGATGAATCCCGGTTTTCACTGTACAGGGTAGATGGCAGACAGCATGTATGGTGTCGTGTGGTTGAGCGGTTTGCTGATGTCAACGTTGTGGATCGAGTGGCCCATGGTGGCGGTGGGGTTATGGTATGGGCAGGCGTATGTTATGGACAACGAATATAGGTGCATTTTATTGATGGCATTTTGAATGCGCAGAGATACCGTGAAGAGATCCTGAGGCCCATTGTTGTGCCATTCATCCTCGACAATCACCTCATGTTGCAGCATGATAATGCATGGCCCCATGTTGCAAGGATCTGTACATAATTCCTGGAAGCTGAAAACATCCCAGTTCTTGCATGGCCAGCATACTCACCGGACATGTCACCCACTGAGCATGTTTGGGATGCTCTGGATCGGCATATACGATAGCGTGTTCCAGTTCCTGCCAATATCCAGCAACTTTGCACAGCCATTGAGGCATGCAATTATTGCATCCGGCTGCTGCTGATCACAGCGTGAGTATAATAAGGCAGCAGGTGCAATGCATACCAGGTTTTCGCTGAGGAGCCGAGCCGGTGACCCGGCAGCTCAGCGGCGGTACAGCAACCTTGGTGACGGGACTAATTGACTAATTGGTATCCCTACCAAAGCGCCATGGGTGCTGACCCTTCCAGTGTCCTGTGCGAGCTGCCTGCGCCCCTATTTGGTGTAGGCCGGGGCTCGGAACAAGTAGTTCCACTCACCATTGTCAAAGCACTACCTCACTGGGGAAAACGTACCCGTTCCGCTTGGAACAGGGACACTGCGGAAGCCCCATCCTTCCCGAAGGAGTTTTTGGAAGCAAATACACATATAGCTTCCTTTTAGGTGTATATGGAGAAATTTGAGGTGATTAAAACCCTCTTAGGAAGGCAAAAGTCTGCCGGGAAAACACGGGCTCTAAGGCTATACTGTGGACTATACACATACGAGTACGGGCTCTACACTAAGTCTATAGAACCTAGCGAACGTGTTAGGGGTCGCCCAGCCCGCAGCTCTACAAATATCTGTCAGCGAGGCGCCACGAGCCAGCGCCCAGGAAGATGCAACACTTCTAGTTGAGTGAGCTCGCAACCTGAATGGGCAGGGCACACCCTGTCCCTGATAAGCCAGGGTTATGGCATCCACAATCCAGTGGGCCATCCTCTGCTTAGAGACGGCATTCCTTCTGCCGGCCTCCGTATCAGACAAAGAGCTTGTCTGAGGTCCTGAAGCTTTGTGTCCGGTCTACATAGCATCTCAATGCTCGGACAGGGCAGAGCAAAGCCAAGGCTGGGTCTGCCTCCTCCAGGGGCAGCGCTTGCAGGTTCACCACTTGGTCTTTGAGGGTGGGTTTTGAAGGGTGTAGTGGGAACCTTGGGCATGTAGCCGGGCCAGGGCCTCAGGATTACCTGGGAGTCAGCTGGCCCAAACTCTAGGCACGAATCGTCAACCGAAAATGCATGCAGGTCCCCTACCCTCTTGATCAAGGCCAGTGCAAGCAGGAGCAGAGTTTTCAATGAAAGAAACTTTAGCTCAACTAGAGGGGGGCTGGGAAGGATTTAACCTCCTGGCTCCTCTAAGGAACCTGATAACGAGGTCATGCTTACCTAAGGACTTCCCATTCATGGGGTCATGGTACGCAGCAACAGCGGCAACCTGGACTCTGAGGGTGGAGGGAGACAGCCTTCGCTCCAGCCCTTGCTGCAGAAAGGAAAGTACGACTGCAATCGGGCATCTTTGGGGGTCTTCTCGGTGAGAAGAATGAACAGGTTCAGAAACGCACGGGTGAAACGGCATCCTTATAAGGACGATCCATTGTCTTTACAAAGACGCACCTGTGAAGCTCTTTTATAGAAATTTGCTCTTTAGGAAATGCTCTTTTAGTACTGAGGCGCACAGGGGAATTGGGAGCTTGCAACACGACAGGGGGTAGTGCAGCCTGAAATGCGCAACCCACTCAAATCAGGAACGACCACCACTGAAGCGCCGTTTAGCCAACACATGAAGCTTCCGAGAGCGTGCTGAACTCGTAGTTCATAGCATACACAGTTGAGCCAAATGATACTAACGCTCAGCTCTGAAGCGAAAAGCTGGTATGCATTGCACCTGCTGCCTTATTATACTCACACTGTGATCAGCGGCAGCTAGATGCAATAATTGCATGCCAATGTGCATTGGTTCCTTTAGTTTACACTCGAAGTAGATTGGTCTATCGAAGCGATATCCCAATTTGTCAGTCACCGACGTGACGTCGAGAGTGACCGACTGAAAGGGAACCAGGGCA
This sequence comes from Cyprinus carpio, assembly GCF_018340385.1. Taxonomy (NCBI): domain Eukaryota; kingdom Metazoa; phylum Chordata; class Actinopteri; order Cypriniformes; family Cyprinidae; genus Cyprinus; species Cyprinus carpio. The sequence continues at coordinate 7,142,974 of NC_056573.1, forward strand.
CAGGAAACAAACAATATTATTGCAGTTTGATTTTAAATTTGTGTGTTGTTTGTGTGTGATAAATATTTTTATCTCTAATGCATGTACGTCAGGGCTGTATTATTACTGACCTGAAATGATATCAATCAAAATTTGTTGCTGTACAAAGACCAGATGTTGAGCAAGATATTGAGGACATTTCCGGTCACTGGGGTTTGTATGTCAGGTCCAGTTATTGATTTTTTAAATGACTTTTGTGCATGAATGTTTTACTGCATGACTCATTTTAGACACTTCATGAGAAACTCCATTTTATATCTTGAAAACATCTCATTTACATTTGATGTAACTGACATTATCATTTCATAATCAACTCAGTTATTTTAAATTGTAACAATATCCCACAATATTAGTTTATTCACAATAACACTGTATGTATTTTTAATCAAATAAATTATCAGCAATTGCCTTGGGGAACATATAGGGACTTCTTTCAAAAACATAAAGCCACATGGTGTATATACACTATTTTTTATTTATTTATTTTCCTGTTGCGTCTTTAAGACATTTATGTAAACATACTAATCATATGTAAAATGTAAAATAAACTTCAGCCTGTCTTTCCTCATGTTGGAATAATAGAATATATTATTTTTTCCTGCTTATTGCCTCACTGCAACTGGATCAACCAAGTTGCTGATATGCAAACAGACATTTTTGCAAATGCAAGTGTTCAACGTAATCAGGTTTCTGAAAAGGATTTTGTTGTACTTGGAATAAAATGTCATGCTTTGGTAAATCATAATATATTTTTCATAAATCATAATATCAAAATAACATACTAAGTCAAAATTATATGAAAAGTAAAAAAAAAAACATGATTACGACTTGTCAAACATTTTCTATGTTTGAAATAAAGTGAAAAAAATAAAAAATAAAAATAGGAAATAATCTTCCATAGATAAGCATTTGAAATTGGGCAGAGACATTCTAATTATTAATGATATATAGCAAAAAGGTTTTATGAAAGTATGAATGCCAGGCCAGTTCCAACTGTATAAATTTTGATGTTCTACAAAGGTTGAAACACTTGAACACTTCACCTCCCCCTCAATCTGACCGAAGGCTACAGACCTGATGTATCATGTTTTTGTGAAGCTTACATCTTCCTGTCACAGGGTAATGAGCTAGTTAACGGCACTAATAATAACATTCTGTATTCATCACAGATGCTACTTTCTTCCCCCTTCAAACAGCCAAATGAAGGTCGCTTCACCATAGCAACAAGTGGAAGAAATCACTGAAGACACAAGAGGATCCCAAACATCATTTCCTGAGTCATTCTTTGCATTGCTGTCAGTTCTTACACCTTTAAAATGAACTTCACTGAGGGTTACCCACAGTCAGAGCTTACTTTAAACTCCAACAACCAAGTAATTACAAGCTTTTCAGTAGAAATTTCTCCACATGAGATTTGTACCTGCAACGTCCATTTCCCCTCCCACAGAGCTTTAGTATTTAACACCTGTCTAAAAAAATTAGGGATCCAAATTTTCAGCCAGCTTAACAGGCTGGGCTCAGTCAGGCTAACATTGAGTCATACTCTGCCACATACACATCCACTATCAGCACCTATGGCACCCTGCTGTTCAGAACAAAATGCAATTTACTAAACTGCTTGGGAGGCAAATTTATGTAAGAAAGAAAGAAAGAAAGTAAGAAAGAAAGAAAGAAAGAAAGAAAGAAACAAAGAAAGAAAAATAAATAAATATTTACAGAGTGAATAAAGGCTTGGAAATAGAATGCCACCCTGCAGTGCCGATCAAATACTGACAAAGTGATTAACACTTTGCACCATCAATAATACAAGCAGTGCCATTACAGTATAATCATTTATCATTACGAAACCTAAAGGACATCATAATTTGAACAATAACACAGTTTGTGTAAATTTGGAGTTCATAATTCCAATAAGAAACTATTCTGATAAATAACGGTATTATACTTCAGTGTATCTGTAATAAACCAAGAATTGCTATTATATTAATTACTATATTAATTCAAAAGTTGTTAAAAGTATTAAAGTAGATTTTTATGAACATTTTTTTAGATTTTATTTTATTTTTGTGAAATGGTTTAAACAAGTATCCATATTGTATTCATATTAAATAAAATATTTTGTTAATCTACTTACTATAACAATTAATATTCAGCAAACACATATCAGTTAGTCTATATTTTTTCTGCAAATGGTTAGGTTATCTTTGTTTTTCTAAAGAATAATATAATATAATATAATATAATATAATATAATATAATATAATATAATATAATATAATATATAATTCAGCTTTGCCATCACAGGAATAAATGGCATTCAATAGCGTATGCAGTTTGTGTTTAGTGGATGTTCGCCAAAATGGCGCTACAGTGATACAGAGAGACACAGAGGAGATGAATTGTTGAATAAAGTCATTATTTTTGTTTTCTTTGTGTACAAAAAGTATTCTCGTCACTTCAAACTGTTACGGTTGAACCACTGATGGCAGATGGACCATTCGGATGATGTCTTTCATACTTTTCTAGACCTTGACATTACTTGGCAGTTAATGGGACAGTCACAAGCCTCCCGGGTTTTCATCCAAAATATCTTAAATTGTGTTCAGAAGACTAACAAAGCTTTTACGGGTTTGGAACGACATGGGGGTAAGCGATTAATGACAAAATTTTCATTTTGGCGTGGGTATCCCTTTAACTTCACAAGTGCAAGACTTGTGCGTTAGAAACCCCACCCATTTGAATGTGATGCTAATGTTCAAAAGTATCAGTTTTCAAACCTTGCAGCAGCTTAAAAATGTTTTACTGCCTCTAGTGTTAATTTCTACTGGAAACTTTTTTGATTTCAATTTTTTGTGTATGTTAATAATAGTTTTTGGGAAATATAGTTAGAGGCATGTATTTCAAATGAGCCTGGGTATTTAATCGTTCCATTCTGTGCCAATCCAACCTAGGCGGGGACTGATTTACATACTGTATGAGATGCAAATAGTGACCGGGTTATGGAGGATAATCAGATATTTCTGTTTATTTCTCTAAGATAGCGGGGTTGGCTACCTCCAGAGAGAAACTAGTAGCTATACAACACACAAGAGACCTATCCTGACTACACACAGCATGGTCAGCTTGGTTCAGCACAGTTAGCCAACGGTGCTGAGAATTCTGGGCCAATAACAGTTTGCAGTCGTGCCGTGCCATGGCGAACCAAGTTCAAGTGGAAACATAACTGGAACCGCTCCTTACTGTTCTTAAAACTGTTTAGCCTGATGGAGGAAAAGTAGCTTATGGTTCCATAAAAAACCATCAACATCTAACAAATTATTTAATTGCACAAAATACTCTTTAGTGCAAAAAGTTTCTTTAGATTTTTAAAATGTTCTTCACACTAAGAAAAAAAATGGTACTGTTACAAACTGTTTCTTGAATGTTCTTTGGGGAACCAAAGAACTTCTATGACATAGGTGTGAAAAGTGTAGTGTAGTTCTGTATTATTGAAGTAAAATTCACTTTAAAATAATAATCGTGTCATTATTTACTCCTCCTCATGTTGTTCCATACTTGTAAGCTGTTGTTTTTCAGTGGAACACACATTTTATTCACTGATAATATTCCCTGAGGCTATTCAGATTCAGAGTCAGATTAAAAATGACAAAGGCTACAGTACGTCATAACCAAATGGAGTGTATCAGCGACTTAAAATATAGTCACATGCACTACTTGTATGGCATTTTATGTTGCTGTTTTGTTATTTTTGGAATAGACTTGGTGAGATTATTATTGGAAAAGTTTAACAATGGCAATTTCCATCCAAATATGTGCTTATATTTCACCTTTTTTTAGAGGGGGTCTCAAAACCTACAGGTTAATGAGCTGGTGCCATAATCATAATCACACATTCTAATCAATGTAATGAATCTGGGTATACCTTGCAGACAAACACAGACTTTCAACTTAGTTTCATTATTCATGAAAATGAACCAAGTTCACTACACTTATTCATTTCAACACAGACATTTTTAAAAATTATTCCTATTGTGTTCCACAGAATATGCCAAACAGGTTTGGAATAACATGAGGTAGAGTAAAATATGACAGAATGTTCATTTTTGGGTGAATTATCCCTTTTAAAGAAGAAGGTCCAATATTTTAGTCAGTTTTATATTAAAAAAGTGACAGTAAAAGACTTAGTCACTTAGGATGATGAATATTTGGACAAACACGCAGAAAAGTGCTTTCACTTGTGCTGTATGTGGTTCTTGATCAAATCAGTTTTATCAACTTGACTCAGGCTCTCGGTTTAGATTAAATAAATGCAGACTTGTATAGCTACATTCTAGGGTCATTTTAGGTGTAAAAGTTTTGGAGTTAGCAATTTCAGCCCTAAAGTTACTTATACAGTGCTTGCAACCAGAATGAAATCTATAGCAGCAAACTAGCAAAGTTTAGAGTAGCACTGACAAACTGAAGATGTCACTCTGACAGCCAGCGCACAAACTCTACTGCATGTGGTTGACATTAAGCAGATAAATGACACACTTCATTAATCTCAAGATAACCTGATATTTCCTATATATGACATTATGGCTCTCCTGAATCTCTAAAAATGTTACATCACCAGAATTTGCAACATCCAGTGACAAGAAGATGGCTGCTAAACCAATTCACTGCAAACAAATTCAGTCGTCTTCCATAGCTGCTATATGTGACAATTGGATGGATGTTAAGTAGTTTTACTTAATAGTAATTCAGTAGTTTTTTATCAGTTTATTGTATTAATTATAATTTGGTTTAGGTCATCAGGATATTTATTCTTCCATATGTTCAAAATCATAATAACACAGAAAACCGAAATGGACAACAAAATAAAAAAACAAAAAAAAAATACAAATTAAGCAATGACCACACGTTCCCACTAGCAGTCTCTGGTCTTCGAAATCCGTGCCCGTGCCAGAAACCGACCGCGTCACGCTAATCCACGTTCGCAGATTCGTGTCCACATTCATTCAAAAAATGTCCATAAAAAATAAAGGAAAAAGAGAAAACAAAGAAAACATTGGATGAACATCTCATTAAGTTAAATCAAAAGCATCAATAATTTTAACGGGCAACAACAATTGTAAACAAAACACTAAGCACACAGAATGTGCGAATATGAAAGCTATGCGAGTGGGTGCGTGCGTGTGTTGCAGTGTGTGTGATGGCGGCGCAAAGGTACTGACCCCGTTTGCAGGTATTGAAGGCACCAATGAGTATCGCGGGTCACCAGACACCAAGATAGGTGGATAAGCGGTTTTTGCCTTGTCTTCAGGACTGCTCATGACAGTTGGTCTGGAAGGGCAATGCTTCAGTCACGCACCAGACATCATCGCCATGGAACAGCGGATTGACACGCAGCCGTCTTTCCACCGTAAACCATCTCTCATACGGGCAAACCTCATGTGCAAACAAACGAATGACGCCTCTTTTTCAGGTACGACACGCTCCCTTTAAATACAACTCCCTTCCGCCGTTAATTGACACACTCCACCCAAAATCACGCTAAAATGAAAGTGAAAGTAGAACAGATTCTTTTGTTTGCCACACTCTCCCCCCTAGAAGAAAACAACCTATGGTTGTTTAGGAGAGAGAAATCGCAGACTAAAATCCTAGAAAATCTTCGTCATCAGAGGATTCTTGAAATATATCCAGGAGTTTTTTCTTTTCTTGTATCTCCAGTTCCGCTGCCGTTGGATAACACATTTTTATGTTGCAAACATGTGCTGTACGTACGTCTTCGCCAGTGTCTTCAAGGGGTATTTTATAGTTCAACGGACCCAGCTGCTTGATAATGCGGTAGGGACCTCTCCATTTTTGGGCTAGTTTTGCGCTAAATTTACGCTGTGCATTAGACTGTGGAAAATTACGCAACCATACTCGATCCTTGCATTTGAATGTTACATCTCTCCTATTTTTGTTATAGTTCCTCAATTGTCTAATTTTGGCTCTCTTGCTGTTTTCCTTCGCTTGAGTTTGCAGATGATGAAGATTATGAACTACATCATACGAGGCAGCGTCTGGGGTTAGATTAGGCCCAGAGAGTATTTTGTCCATTGGACTTTGGAGTTTCCTACCCAGCTGGAGTTCGGCTGGGGTTAATCCAGTGGTCTCTTGAACGGCTGAATTAAGGGCGAATCTGAATTCTGGTAAGAACTGGTCCCACTTTTGATGGTTGTCGTCCACATAGGCTGCCATCATGCTCTTGAGATTTCGATTAACTCTTTCGGTCATGTTGGTTTGGGGATGATAGGCTGTAGTTAATTTGGGAATAACACTCCAGTTCTGACATAACTCTCTGAAAACAGATGAAACAAACTGAGTGCCTCTGTCTGAGAGAACGAAGTCTGGTACGCCCCAACGTGTCAGGATGTCTTTTCTGAAGATGGAGGCAATATTCTTCGCTGTGGCACTCCGAATGGGAAACAACTCCACCCATCGAGAATAATAATCAACAAAGACCAGCAGGTATTCATTTTGAGTTGTGCTACGTGGCAACGGACCCATGAGGTCGACTCCCAGCATTTGGTTTGGGCGGCTTGTGGTGATTTGCTGTAGCTTTCCCGCAGGCTTCCTGTTATCACTTTTCAGAGTTTGACATTTAACACAGGTCCTCACATGCTGTTTCACCGCTGACCACATGCCTGGCCAAAATGCTACTTCCTGAAGTCGCTTATAGGTCTTGTAGATTCCTCCATGGCCACAGATGGGAGTGGAGTGATAGTACTGGAGAAGGGTGGATCTGAGACTGCTGGGAATGTAGATTCTGTAATGCAGTTGGTTATTTGTCAGGTATGCTTTGTGATATAATTTGTCCTCAATTATTTCGTACTGGTCAATCAGACTTTCACAATTATCTGCAACCGCTTGCAATAATTTTGTAACTTCGGGGTCTTTGTGCTGTTCGTCCCACAGGACAACATCTGATACAGGCAGTGCTGGGTCTTTTCCGCTGGTGTACAAGTTACATCCTGGGGTAACCGAAGATCTGAATAGAGCATCTGGAGCTACATTTAGCTTCCCTTTTCGGTACTCAATAACAAAATCAAATTTTTGCAATCGCAGGACCCAACAAATGAGGCGGCTGGTGGTTTTCGTGGAGTTCATAACCCATTGCAGTGCAGCATGGTCGGTAACAACTGTAAAAAGCTTGTGCTCCAAGTAATGTTGCCACTTTTCCAGGTCCCAGATGACTGCAAGACATTCCTTCTCCGTTGCAGTATAATTTAGTTCGGCCCCAGTTAAGGTTCGGCTTGCATAGGCTTTAACCTCCTCTCTGCCTACCTCCCTCCGTTGTGCTAATATGGCACCCAGGCCGATGTCGCTGGCATCGGTGTAAACAATGAATGGCCGCTGAAGATCGGGATGGCCCAGAATGGGAGGTGAGGTGAGACAAGACTTTAGCTGGTCAAAAGCTTGCTGACACTGAATTGACCATTGAAAACTATGTCCCTTCTTTTTCAGTGTGTTGAGGGGTTCAGTAATCTTGGATTGTATTTGGAACGAAACGGTGATACCACCCGGCTAACCCGAGGAACCGTTGAACTTCCTTCACGTTCGTAGGCACAGGATAGGTATGAATGGCTTCAGTTTTACATGGGTCTGCTGAAACTGCCTTTGACACTTACAACATGTCCTAGGAAGGTGAGTTCTTGAAGACAGAATTTACTTTTCTTTAAGTTTATGGTGAGACCAGCAGTTCCTAGTCTATGGAGGATAGTCTGGAGGTCGTGGAAATGCTGAGTTATTGAAGGCGAGTACACAATGATGTCATCGATGTACACAAAGCATATTTTTCTCCTTAGTTCTCCCAGAACTGTCTCCATAAGCCTCTGAAAAGTTGCGGGAGCATTTTTGAGACCAAACGGCATTACATTAAATTGATAGAGACCTGCAGGAGTGATGAAGGCTGTCTTGGTTTTGCTGTTGGGATCCATGGTCACCTGCCAATATCCACTGTTTAGATCAATAGTAGAGAAGATGGCTGCCCCAGAGAGGGATTCCAGAATTTCTGTGATGTTGGGAAGAGGGTAAGCGTCACTTTCTGTTACAGAATTAACCTTTCTGTAATCCACACAGAATCTAAATTTGCCGTCTTTTTTTGGGTACTAAGACCACCGGTGATGCCCAAGCAGAGTGGGATGGTTCAACTATTCCTTGCCTCAACATCTCATCAAGTTGCTCCTCCAGGGCAAATTGCTTGAGGGGAGACAAACGGTATGGCCGTTGTTTAATGGGGACTTGGCTGGTGGCATAAATGCTGTGTTGGAGAACCTCAGTACGTCCAGTACGGAGAGTACACACCTGAGGGCTTTCGTTCAGGATTTGGAGTAAATGTAGCTTTTCATCAAAGGGTAAATGAGCAGCGTCCACAGCATTTTTTATCAATGTCTTTTCATCGATACCATCTGGGTGTTGAATTTGCAATGGTGATGATGGAGGGGGCACAGAAGTTAATAAGGAAAGGTTTTGTGTGGCTTCCTTAAATTGACATCTCTCTTTTTGGGGACTTACATTTGGCACACTTGGTTTTCCTGGTTGAAAGGGGTACTCTTTTGAAGGATCCAGCTTGAAGGAGTATTTTTGATCAATGACATTGAGTTGCAGCCCACTGAAGAAAATAAAGTCCAACCCCAAGACTACAGCATAAGCTAGTGCTTGGGATGAAAGTACAGCAGTAGGTAAGGTAAATGCTTGGTCATGTAAATTAATGGTGGTATTCAGCCATCCTAACGGAATCTCTGCCTTTCCATTCGCCAGATAAAGAGGACCACGGCACCACGGTTGCAGCTGGTCGGGGGGATGTTAGCTGCCTCATGAGATTCTCATGGATGAGTGTTTAGCTTGCACCAGTGTCCACAATGGCTTTACCTGACCAGGCATCGATACAAAGGGGAACAACTAGTTGTTGAGGCACAGCTACACGTTCATTAGAGCTTGTACATGAGGAGGAGGTTTTCTTGGTTGCTAATTGTGACTTATGACTTTTTGTTGCAGCAACAGAGTTGTTGGACGGATGACCACCTGACTTGGGGTGATAAGGTTGTTTGCTGCTGGTGGAATACTGTGGACCAGACGTCTGAGGTGACTGGGGAGAGGTATAGTGTGGACATTTTCCTGGTGGATGCTGTTCTCTACATCTCCAGCACTGAACTGGGATTTTTCTCAGTAGGGTGGTTTGAGTAGGGTCTTTGTGATGGGGCTTGATGCTTAGGGCCCATTCGACCACAATCATAACGAAGCTGTTGCTCATAATCTCTTTCCAGTTGATGTCCTAATTTTACCAGCTCTTCCACAGTATTTACTCGGCTACGCAATTGGCTGGCAAGGTACGGCTTGATATTCTTAAGTATCATCTTCACAATCTCACCCTCTGTAAAATCCGCCTTCCATCTTTTACAGAGAGCTCTGTAAGAAAACGCGAAGTCTCTAATGGATTCTGTGTCTCTTTGAATCCTAGTACGGACACGTTCAGCCAGTTCGTCCTCATAATCCTCAGAAAGGAAAGCAGATATGAATGCAGTCTCAAACTCAATCCAAGTGGTTATGCTGGACCGTCTGACTTCCCACCAGTCTCGTGCTGTTCCGTACAAGACAGTACGGAAGGTAGCCAGGATGTCTGCATCTGTCAGGGGATGTACATCCAAAAAATCCTGACATTTGGTTAGGTACAATAGGGGGTCTGCATCGTCTGAAGGCCTTCCAAATGTGGGGAAGGTTAATTTAATATGGTCACTTTTAACCACAGATGTTAACAGAGGGGTTGAAGAAGTTGAAGGAGTCACTGGAGCAGAAGGAGATGGCTGGGATGAAATACTGGTAGTGCTGGGACCTGGTGCTGTCAGTACACTTAATTTTTGTTGATCTGCACTTTTTTTTACACTTTGAAATCCTTTCTCCACTTCACTTTTCAACTCTTTGAAACCAGTGAGACATTGATCAGTTTGAGTAACACATTGTTGGAGTTGTGAAGTTATCTTATTATGGCTTGTTTGGAAAGTATTTTGAACAGCTTTGATGTCCTGCTGAACCTCTGCTTGGAGTTGATCAACCATGAATCGTAGTTCGGACACCAAGGTAGATTCCACCTTCTGGAGTTCTTCCGTGATCATTACCTTCATCGCTTTAGTCAGGTTATCTGCTTCAGTTTCCTCATGTTGCTTAGGGGTAGTAAACAGGGTTAAAACTTGATTTTTGTTATCCTCCACTTTTGCAGCAAGATCAGCAATCTGGCTCTGGTGCTGAGAAGAGGTATCTTTCACTTCCTGGGTAAGTTCATTCACTCTTCTTTCTTGTCTTGCCATTAAGTCAAACAAGGTATCCCAGTTCCCTTGTACCCGGGCAGTGACTGCTTGTATTTCCCTTCCAGGAGTTGGTAGAATGTTGGGCAGGTCATGTTGTGCCACTGACGAAGGAGTTCCACCTTCAGAAGAGGTGCAAAGTTGCATGTTATCTACTTGTGTGCGCCCAGGTGAGAGTTTGTACTGGAGTGCTCCCAGCCAGAGCAGGAGAGGACATGTGCACACGGGTTCCAGGATGAACAGAACTGAGTGGAGTGGGGGTATGGTAGAACACCGGAGCATATGGAGGTTGTTCCAGAGGCATCCCAGTTCGCAGTGCAGGCGGCCATACTGGAGTTGAGATGTCTGGTGGAGGCTCAATTTCCACAAAAGTAGTTTGGGAAGGAGGGGTATGCGCCATGATTGCTGTGATTGAGTGTAAGAATGTTGAGTGTGAAAAACAATAAATATCAGTAAATGAGATGTGTATCAGTGTGTTTGTCCCTGAAATATTTCTACTAAACAACAGAATACAACTTTTCACAACTGTTCAATCAGTATTATCTCACAACCACTAGGTAAATCAAAACAATAAGTATTCAAAGTAATTCACCTTCACTTATTTCAAATATTCAAACAATTATCAATTACTGTGACACCTTAGAGATAACACCTCTAATTGTTCATTTAGCGTTCACAGTTTTATAAAAAAAAAAAAACAATTTTCACAAGCATAAACAATTTACAAGATTAATTCAGACAGTTTCATTGTTTCACTAATTTTCCAAAAAAGAAAAAATATATATATAAAGTTTTCAAATCAATGTTTCAGAGGTGCATTTTTTTTTTTTTTTTTTTTTTTTTTAAAGTGTTCAATAGTTCACAGGGATTGTCAAAATCAAAAAACTCAAGTTTCAAGTGTTAAAGCAGGTTTCAGTTCAGGTCCCTGTTCGGCGCCACTCTATAACGGTGGTAGCCGCCCTAACTCCAATACTATTTTAAAGAAAACAACCTTCGGGCGCCAGACAGGATTAAACCTGTCAAAAATTAACTTAACCCAGGATAGCAGAAAAATAACCACCTGTTACACAACAAATTATAATATAATCCCAGACTAAAGGTCATCAGGATATTTATTCTTCCATATGTTCAAAATCATAATAACACAGAAAACCGAAATGGACAACAAAATAAAATAAAAAACAAAAAAAAACAAAATAAGCAATGACCACACGTTCCCACTAGCGGTCTCTGGTCTTCGAAATCCGTGCCCGTGCCAGAAACCGACCGCGTCACGCTAATCCACGTTCGCAGATTCGTGTCCACATTCATTCACAAAATGTCCATAAAAAATAAAGGAAAAGAGAAAGCAAAGAAAACATTGGATGAACATCTCATTAAGTTAAATCAAAAGCATCAATAATTTTAACGGGCAACAACAATTGTAAACAAAACACTAAGCACACAGAATGTGCGAATATGAAAGCTATGCGAGTGGGTGCGTGCGTGCGTGTGTTGCAGTGTGTGTAATGGCGGCGCAAAGGTACTGACCCCGTTTGCAGGTATTGAAGGCACCAATGAGTATCGCGGGTCACCAGACACCAAGATAGGTGGATAAGCGGTTTTTTCCTTGTCTTCAGGACTGCTCATGACAGTTGGTCTGGAAGGGCAATGCTTCAGTCACGCACCAGACATCATCGCCATGGAACAGCGGATTGACACGCAGCCGTCTTTCCACCGTAAACCATCTCTCATACGGGCAACCCTCATGTGCAAACAAACGAATGACGCCTCTTTTTCAGGTACGACACGCTCCCTTTAAATACAACTCCCTTAAAAAATCTCTGCCATGCCAAACTTTTTTCTTTATATATATATATATATGTATGTATGTATGTTCTATAGTATATACACTTGAACACTTCACCTCCCCCCTCAATCTGACAATCGAAGGCTACAGACCTGATGTATCAGGTTTTGTTGTGAAGGCTTACATCTTCCTGTAACAGGTAATGAGCTATTAACGGACATAATACATTCTGTAATGCTCACAGATGCTACTGTTTCTCTTTCTTCCCCCGTCAAACAGTCCAAATGAAGGTCGCTTCACCATAGCAACAAAGTGGAGAAAGTCCTGAGAACACAAGAGGATCCCAAACTCATTTTCCTGAGTCATGCTTTGCATTGCTGTCAGTCTCTTACACCTCCCTTAAAAAAATGAACTTCACTGAGTGTTACCCACAAGTCCTAGCTTACTTTAACTCCAACAACCAGTATTACAACTTGCCGTAGTAAATTTCCGTCTCCTACAGGAGGATTTGTACCTGCAACGTCCATTTCCCTCCCCACAGAGCTTTAGGATATTTAATCCCTTCGAAAAAAATTAGGATCCAAATTTTCAGCCAGCTTAACAGGCTGGGCTCAGTCAGGCTAACATTGAGTCATACTCTGGCCACATACACATCCACTATCAGCACCTATGGCACCCCTGCTGTTCAGGAACAAAATGCAATTTACTAAACTGCTTGGGAGGCAAATTTATGTAAGAAAGACAGAAAGAAAGAAAGAAAGAAAGAAAGAAAGAAAGAAAGAAAGAAAGAAAGAAAGAAAGAAAGAAAGAAAGAAAGAAAGAAAGAAAAATAAATATTTACAGAGTGAATAAAGACTTGGAAATAGAATGCCACCCTGCAGTGCCGATCAAATACTGACAAAGTGATTTACACTTTGCACCATCAATAATACAAGTAGTATCATTACAGTATAATCATTTATCATTACGAAACCTAAAGGACATCATAATTTGAACAATAACACAGTTTGTGTAAATGTGGAGTTCATATTCCAATAAAGAAACTAGTCTGATTAAATTACGGTAATTATACTTCATGTGTATCTGTAATAAACTAAAGAATTCATATTATTATTAATTACGTTATTTTCAAAAGATTGTTTTAAAAGTATTAAATAGATTTTTATGAACATTTTTTTAGATTTTATTTTATTTTTTTTTTGTGAAATCGGTTTAACAACAAGTATCCATATTGTATTTCATATTAAAAAAAATAATTTTGCTGAATCTACTGGTACATATAACATTCACATTTCAGGCAAAACCCATCAGTTTAGTCTATATTTTTTTTTTCTGCAATAGGTTAGGTTCATCTTGTTTTTTTTCTTTCTAACGAATATATAATATATTAATATATCATAATAAATATAATATAATATAAATAATATAATCTAAGGATATAAGTAGCTTTGCCATCATACATGGGAAATAAAATGGCATTCAATTAGCCTACGCAGTTTGTGTTTCGGTGGATGTTCGCCAAAACAGGCTCCTACGGTGATACAGAGAGACACAGAGGAGATGACTTTTTGTTTTGAATTAACGAGAGCTCTCGTTATTTTCGGCTCTGTTGCTCTTAGTTTTGTTTTTCTTTGTGTACAAAAAAGTATCTCGTCACTTCATACTGCTTACGTTGAAACCACTGAATGGCAGATGGACGATTCGGATGATGTCTTTCATAACTTTTCTGGAGCCTTGACTATAGAACTTGGCAGTTAAATGGGACAGTCACAAGCGCTCCCAGTTTTCATCCAAAATATCTTAAATTTGTGTTCAGAAAGACTAACAAAGCGTATTAACAACGGGTTTGGAACGAGACATGGGGGTATAGCAATTAATGACAAAATTTTCATTTTGGCTGTGGGTATCCCTTTAACTTCACAAGTGCAAGACTATGTTGCGTTAGAAACCCCCATCCATTTGAATGTGATGATGCGAATGTGCAAAGTATCAGTTTTCAAACCTTGCAGCATCCTTAAAAAAAGTGTTTAGAGTCATAACAGTAAGATATGTGGTGCAAAAGCAACTGTGCGAGAAAATTAGTGCTTGTTCTTAATTGCTAACTTTGTGTGAAACAGTAAATAAAATGTTGTTGGAGTTGTATTGCCTTCCAGTGTCTTCCGTAGGGTTCTCTACTGAAACTGTAAGCAATTCTTTTGTATATGGGTTTTGGGGGTTGGTGTATTTTGAGTTTTGTAGAAATATAAGTTAAAAGGCATGTTATTTACCCATGAGCCTGGGTATTTAATCCGTGTCCATTATGTGCCAATCCACACCTAGGCCGGGGACTGATTTCACCATTTACTGTATGAGATAGCAAATAGTTGACCCGGGTTATGGAGGATAATCAGATTATTTCTGTTTATGTTCTCTGAGATAAGCGGGGTTTGGCCCTAGCTCCAGACAGAGTGAAACTAAGTAGCTATAGCAACACACAAGAGACCTATCCTGACTACACACAGCAATGGTCAGCTTGGTTCAGCACAGTTAGCCAACGGTGCTGAGAATATCTGGGCCAATAAACAGTTTGCAGTCGTGCCGTGCCATGGGGCGAACCAAGTTCAAGTGGAAACATAACTGGAACCGCTCCTTACTCGTTCCTTAAAACACTGTTCAGCCTGACGGAGGAAAGGAAAAGGTAGCTTATGGTTCCATTAAAAAACCATCAACATCTAACAAATTATTTAATTGCACAACAAACTCTTTATGCAAAAAGTTTCTTTTAGATTTTTAAAAATGTTCTTCCACACTAAGACAAAAAAATGGTACTGTTACAAAACTGTTTCTTGAATGTTCTTTGGGGAACCAAAGACGTCTAACTCTATGACATAGGTGTGAAAAAGTGTAAGTGTAGTTCTGTATTTATTGAAGTAAAATTATTCACTTTTAAAATAATAAATCGTTTTCATTATTTACCCTCACAAAAAAAAAAAACAATACACCACCAATTTCTGTTGTTCCATACTTGTAAGCTGTTTTTTTTTCAGTGGAACACACCATTTTTTTCACTGATAATATTCCCGGAGGCGATTCAGAATTCAGAGTCGATTAAAAAATGACAAAAGGCTACAGTACGTCATAACCCCAAAATGGAGGTCTCATCCCGACTTAACAAATAGTCACCCCATGCACTACTTGCTATGGCCTTTTATGTTGCTGTTCTTGTTATTTTTGGAAGTAGGACTTGGGTAGAGGATTATTGGACAAAAAGTTTAAACAATGGCAATTTGCCATCCAAATATGCTTGCTCATTATTGATTCCTTTTTTTTAGAGGGGGTTCTCAAAAACCTACAGGGTTAATGAGCTGAGTGCACAAAAAATCATGAATCACACATTCTCAATACAATGTAATGGAATCTGTGTATACCTTGCAGACAAAACACAGACTTTCAACTTTAGGTTCATTATTCATGAAAAATGACCAAGTTCAACTACAACTTATTCCTTTCAACACAGACATTTTTAAAAATTATTCCTATTGTGTTCCACAGAATATGCCAAACAGGTTTGGAATTGTAACATGAGGTAGAGTAAAATATGACCAGAATGTTAATTTTTTGGGTGAATTATCCCTTTTAAAGAAGAAGGTCCAATATTTTAGTCAGTTCCTATTATTTTTAAAAATTGACAGAAACAGACCTTAGTCACTTAGAATGATGAATAGTTGGACAAACACTCAGAAAAGTGCTTTTTTCACTTGTGCTGTATGTTGGTGTTCCTTGATCCAACAAAATCATTTTAAATTATCAAAACTGACTCAGGGCTCTCGGGTTTAGATTAAATAGAATGCCAGACTGTATAGCTACATTCTAGGGTCAATTTTAGGTGTAAAAAGTTTTGGAGTTAGCAATTTCAGCCACAAAAAGTTACTTATACAGTGCTTGCAACCAGATTTGAAATATATCTTTAGCACAAAACTAGCAAAGTTTAGGAGTAGCCAACTGACAACAAAACTGTTAAGAAGGCACCCGCTACTCTGACAGCCACGCACAAACTCTACTTGCATTGTGGCTTTGACATTAAGCAATTTATAAATTACACCCTTTCATTAATCTCAAGATAAACCTTATATGTCCTAGTATATTTTTTTATGACAACATTATGGTCTCCACAAAAATTTTACATCGCTTGTAAGTTTGCAACAGTCACAGTGAACCCAAGAATATGGCAACAACTAATATATCATTCAGTTGACGATAGAATTATGTGAACTGCTAAAAACAACCCCTGGAGGGCAAAAAATGTGTCAGTTTCCTTCTTGGCTTTACCCTTTGGTTTAAAGCTGGGTTCCCCAAAACGCCCTTTTATGACAAATGCCAAAAGAATTTTGAAGTGTTTGCTAGCCCTTTTTTGCATACACGCCGCAGATTCTAGAATTTAATCCTCCCCGAAAAAAACAACGGTAAGGATAAAAATTTATATACAGTTAGAACTGGATCAGGAACCACAGGGACAACCGATTTTTTTTGTTCCCCACTCCACCAATCCCCCTTGGGAAACCGTAGTTGCAGGTTTTGATTCTTGACCAACCCCCAAACACAGGACCCCTCCAGTGCCCCCTGGATCACCCCCAGACTCAGCCCAGTATCACTGAAACGCAAACATATCTTCTCAGAAGGGAGCATAACATGAATTCCCTTTGTGCGACTGCCGCTGACGGTCCACACCCACGTCCGCTGCTCGGCATTTGCCCCAGTCTCACACCATACATACGAGGCAACCTTACGCTGGGGGGTTCCATTTTTCTTTCTTACTTAGGGTGTTTAGGGTTATTATTTATTATTTATTATTATTATCATTTAGGCTAATACAATGAGATTTACTCTAAATATTTCCCCCTTTTTTTAAGGAAACAATTTCGACTAAAACGAGCTGTTATTTTGTTGCCCGATATCCATGCGGCACTTCACCATAATAGGTGTTTTTTTTTTTCTTTTTTCTACCCAATGATCAGCTTAGAATATCAAATAGTACAAATGCCAGACGGGTGACCTGCAGAATGCTGAAATCAAACTCCCGTTCAATGGGTCCATGTGTGTTGCTCCCTGCTCTAAATTTCCTGAAAATATATCAATGTGTTTCTCCTACAGTCAGTACCAGTACTCGGATAGCTTCCTATCGCCAAACAAATCTCTGCCTGCCAACTTTTTTCTTTCTTCCTTTTTCTTTTTCTTCTTTCTTTTTCTCGTTTCTTTTCTTTTCTTTTTGTTCTTCTTTCTTTCCTTTTTCTTTCTTTTCCTTTCGTTCTTTTTCTTTCTTCTTGTCTTTCTTTCTTTCTTTCCCCCCTCTTTTTCTTTTTTTTCTTTCTTTGTTTCTTCTACTCTATCTTTCGTTCTTTCCTTTCTTTTTAAATTCTGAACAAACTATTTCCTCTTAACTTTTACAGCCTAGAATTATAAAGAAAACAGACTAATTTGATGTCTTCATATGACACATTTCAAACCAGAACTTCTTCTAAGAATTATATTATTTCGAAATGTTTAATTTCAGCTGTGTTGTCCATGGAAAAAAACAAAGACGAGACATTTTAATGGATGAGGGTGAAGAAATGAATGACACTTATTATTATATTATATATGTATTATCTCCTCATTATATAGTATTATATTAATAACTATATTCTGATCTAATATTATTGGACTGCACTTGGGAGAGTAGAGATACCATTAGCCTCAGGAGCAATAGAAATCTGTTAGTAACTCCGCTGAATGTAATTTGGGCTTTGAGGGTACATGACTTGCAGCTAATTATGAGGTAAGCCACAATCACCAGAGAATGTGATTATGATAATAAATTGTGACTGTTGGGACTATCAGGGAAGACATTGACATATTAGACTTTGCTGTAACTTTTTAATCCAGTCTGAAGGATTAAAAAGTACAAAGCTTAAAATGTAATAATTAAATGACAATAATCATCATATTTTTTTTGAATTTTAAAGAAGAGATTAACTCTCAAAAAAAAAAATATGGAAATTTCTGCTGTCACTTTTTTTAACTGCACCCAATCCACCCTCCTCAAGACCCTCAAACCCTCAAGCCATTTCAAACCAGTTATAAACTTTTCTTTTGTAAAATCAAAAGATATTGCTGAAGCATGTTTTAATTATCCAAGCTTTTTTGGTCCATGGAAAAACAACCAAACACAAACACTGAGGCCATTTTTTAAAATGGTTTTGGGAACAACATGCGGTGAATAAACTGATGACAGATTTTTATTTATTATATAGTATATTATTATTATTATTAAATTTTATTACTTATTATTATTAATTTTCTTTAGTATTATTTAATAACGATGCTATTTCCTTATCTCATTTTTTTATTTCATCTACAGATGTTTTTGGAATTGACTGCACTTGAGAGTTGCGAATGACATTCAGAAACAGCTAAGACAAAACACAACCATTAGCCTCTGGGGGAGGAGAACCACCAATGTTCTTTTATAACAGACTTTATCTCTTTTTCAATTTCCCTGGTGTCCTGCCCCATGCGTGTGGACTTTCTCTTCTCTTCCTGTGATCCCTTCCCCTTCCCACCTCCTTGCTCTTAGCTTACGTTAAGGTCTATTTTTCTTCCTTGTCCCTCCTCCCGCTTCCATGTATTTGGCTTTTAGGGTAAAAAGTTCTCCTGGACAGCTTAACTCAACTGATGTGATGTAATGTCTGCCAACAACGCAATGACACGGCTAAATTCTTTTTTGCGGCTCGAGGTAGCCATTTTCTCACTTGCTTTAAATGTGATTTTCTATTTCCCAGTATGCAAAAATAGCTTCCTGTGGTACATTCACATCGAGGGAAGAATGTCACCATGAATTAAGATTTTGCTTAACTTTTATAATCCAGTCTTCAGGTGGCACCAGTATTTAAAAGGTAAGATTTTGCTTAACTTTTATAATCCAGTCTTCAGGTGGCACCAGTATTTAAAAGGTACAAAGCTTTTAAATAAAAAAAAACCATTTCTAAAAATAAATAGAATGTGGGTTCGCTAGCTGTCCACGTGTCGCTGTCACGGTGGCAGGACCAAAGGATGCTTAAAACTTGCACGGAGAAGAATACTTTTATTATCCGCGTCGTGTCAACGTCAGATGGTTTGGACACCGAGTTGTTACAGTTTGATCAACCCTCCAAAAAAATCTAAGTATAAAAATTATATTAAAACTTACTGCAAACTGATCTAATAATTGAATAAGTGACAATCTGCACAAAAAAGAGAAGAACCGATTTGGATGCGCAAGAACGTTTAAATGAAAGCATGATGGAATGGTCTGGAGATGAGTCAATAACAATTTGATTTGCTAAATGCAAAAACAAAAAACCATGACATGGAGATGCATCTTTAGTTGTTTGTAAAGGGATTTAGGGTTTTTAATATTCAACTAAGGCAAAGTTCTTATGTATCTAAATGCTCTAAAAAAAAACAAAAAAAAAAAAATCATAATTGTTTGAAGTAAAATCCGTGACTGGCCTACAATGGAAGATCATTTATATTACATAAATTCTGAATTTTATGGTATACACATCTTTTGACCTTCGCTATTCTTTAACTAAAAAGCAACAATAATATAATAATTGTAATAACAGTAATAATTTATATACTGTATATATATATATATATATATATCAATATATATAATATATATATAGTATACAATTGGTGTGTATTGTGTGGTCATGGGTGTCCCAATGTGTGTTGTGTGTGAGATTGGTGTGTGTGTGTGTGTGATCTAAGTGAAGCCGTCATAGGGAGTAAAGAAAAGCTGAACTCAACTTGAGACTAACTGAACTGTTAGAATATTAACTGTTATGATTTCCTTGGATGATGAGGGAATAACTAACTGAATGTGCGTTACTCGTATTCCACCTTGGATTATTTTTGTCTACTTGTGTGGAGCTTTGTGGTGCTGGTGCCCAGTGCAGATGGGAGAGATTAATTAAGTCATCTCACCAATGAGCTAGGAATTCTTTGTGTTCTGAATCACATTGCTAACCCCATGTTGCCATACCATGCCAGCCGATTTAACTACAAGCCTCCAAATCCTCACTTTACAAACCTCAAAACAGATAACATGTGTTCGGGGGCCTGATAACACCTTTTTAGAAAATGTTAAAAAATGTTGGTCTCAATGTTATCGTCTCAGGTAAACTATAAGCCACTCCACATACAGTATTCATTAAATGTTTTTAAACTACATTAAAAGGTACCAAATACGACAGCATTTACGTCCTCTGCTTAGATTACTTAATAACCTAAATGCATTTTAAAATTTGATCAAGGTGTTTAATCAACATGTCTTTTTTTTAGGTAGAAGACTTATGATTTCACAAAATGATGTCATAAGAAAATTTGTTTTCATGGACATGAATATTCCAATAACTCCTCTACTACCAATGTAATCCATGAAATAATAGCGCAAAATACCAATCAAAGATGTGGACGGAAACAGTAAGCATTACAACAGTAAATACGTCAATCTTCATTTTAAGCGTTCAATTATCAGCTATAGAAACATTAACATACTGTGACCCAATCACTACATCTTACACATTATTACATAACAGCGAACGTTTAAAGTATTTGACCTGTGAATTTAAATATCACTGATAGAATAAAAAATTTGAGACGTTAGTAATTATATGCATGCTAATCAGGCATTGGATAAGAAAGGTTGTTTTCTTGATGTCTTTCCGCCTGTAAACACTTGCATAAGAAATCACATTGCAGTAAATTGTTTTTTTGCAATATGATGTTTAATACATGCTATTTAAGTAAAGAAGGGGACGGATCAATTTGGGGTGATAATGGCGATGCTTAGGTTTTAAGGGTGAGTACAGAGCGGTGTTGAAGTAAAGGGTCAACAGATTGAGACTTAACAAAAAACTGAGTCATGTAAAACTAACAAAAATTAAATTAATTGCATGAGAGGCACATTACCAAGTAATGTAAACCCTAGTGCATCCAACAGAAAACAAAAGATTGATCCTATTACTTCAGAAACTTAAAATGTATAATTACAACTGTTGTGTCCCAGGATTTTATTGGACGCCCCAGTCCTTAACTCCTACAGTTGTTGGTGACAGTCTTAAAGTTTTCTTTTGTGTTTCTCTAATAGGTTTGGACCCACACGAGGGGAGCAAATGAGGACAGTTAGTGAATTTGTAAAAACAAGGAAAGCAATTTGGCAATATTTATGTGCCTTACTTGCATTTATTTAAAATTCAATCCAGCAATTAATTGGTTTCCAGGTTTTATATTAGTTTTTAGAAACATAAGTTAACAGAAAAGAATGTGAAGTACTATGCTTGGAAACAAACTTTGGATTTACCTTAAAACTGCTTGTAAAGTGTTAAATCCAATAAAGTGTATAATTACACGAGTTGTAAAACACCTTGTTTAGTGAATAAAAAAAAATTATTCTTCAGCTTGTTGAATAAGTGGCTCTAGGGATTCCTGTTCATGATGGATCGAACGCCTTTAATTTCAGCGGTCCCGATCACCCTATAAGTCGGATTGAATACTCAGAGTGATAAAGAGCATGTCTTAATGAAACTGACAGCACTGGGACTGTGTGGTGGATGTGCACCTGGTCAGTGCACAGTCCAGCACTCAGTGTATATGCTGCTGAGATTTCCAGAAATGAATCTTGAAATGAGCTCAGGTGTATTATACTGCCACTTACCTTTAATCATAAATGTGTCAAAATGATACCAGTTTAATATGCAAGATAAATGCACATGATCCACATGATGCATGTCATAATCTACACTGTAGCCTGATATAATGCGCTTTTAATGTTGTCTACTGTTTATAAGGGATAATGTATGGCTTTATTTGCTGTTACTGCTTTGTTCATCCTTCATTAAAAAATAGTTTAATTGGTTAAAAACAGGTTTGATTGTTCAGATCCTATCCTATCCTATCACATCGATTACTCAACCTCATGTTATTCTAAATCAATAAGATTGATCAATGTTTATATGTAAATTAAAATCTTAAATTAAATCTATTCATTATACTGTATAAAGCGCCTCTTTTTAGAAGAGTTTAATTAAAACTCTCTATTCATATGGATTACTTAAAAAAAAAAATTAAACTTTTTGAACAGTGAAAGTTTTGGTCTTTCAAATGAAGAGACACAAATCTCTCAGGTTTCATTAAACATTATCCTCATTTGTGTTTTGAAGATGAAATAAAGTCATGAGGGTGAGAAAATGATGACAGAATTTTCAGTTTTGGGTAAATTATCCCTATTCATTTCAGTCTTTCAGTGTTGACATTTTTATTAATGGTGAAAATATTGACATAGTCTCAGGCTTTAATACATTGGTGTAATAATGGATTCAAATCTTAAAAAAAAAATAAAAAATCATCCTTCGAGCTTTGATTTTTTTTTTTTTTTTAAATGTATGTCTTAAATATATAATATATTTAATTTTAAATAGGCTGGCCCCTCCTGTATTTCATAATTTTGTTCATTTTCATTCTAAATACTCTGTAAAATTCACTAGATTACCCTCCATAAGAGATTGTGTTGTACATTGCATTAAATGTAAACATCCATGTAAAAAAAGAAAAAAGAATTCTGTGAACTACTTGATTAAATGTCCTATCTGATCCTAAGTTTTCTATTTGACATTTCTCACTGACTTATGAGCAATATATAAAAAAATGTTCCTCACTGTGACGATGAGGCCTTTTTCTTGGAAGTATTTGACCAGGGGGATGGCGTTCTGTTTGAAATTAGTCAAGCGACGGTCGATAGCTTTAGGGTTGTCATCTGGGCGACCCTGCTGCTCCGCACGCTTCTCCAGACGCTCCTTCAGACGCTGGTTAGAGCAGGCCAGAAACACCACCAGGTCTGGAGTACAGATCTACAGAGAGAAAAGGAGGTGAGTGTCTCTTGACTAGTAATCAATTCAAGTTGATATTGATGGGTATAGTCACCTTCTAGCAGTCAAGATCAAAGTGATTTGTGGCTCAGTGATCTGTGAAGATGTAGCTATTAAGAACCACTCTGAGGTCAAATGTCTAACTCATCCTCAAGTAAGGTTGCCAATCTAAGATGAGTTTTGGCCATTCTATAATGAATGAGATTGGATGTGGACCAAAGGCAAACAAGCATACATCAGTTGTTTTAGTTGTAATGTGTGATAACACAGCTAGCTGCATTGGCACTCAATATGCACATATTGGCCGTTTCAACAATTCTTGTCTGAAAGAGTGTCATTTCATTCGCAACCTCTTTATCAAGCACAACATGTCAAAGGTCTTAATTTTCTCTGCTCGAATAGCATGTCAGCTGTGTTGTTAATTATTTGCTTGTTGTTTAACTAACTGAAAAGTAGGAAAATTAAAATACAATACACTGATTTTGTCTTTTGTCTATCTGCCATACTGGCAGCAGGCCTGTATTGACATATGTGCATTAAGTGTTAACTAAATGATGACCTCAAAGGACAGATATTTGATCTGAAATGCACTGTCATCCTCTTAACCAGCTGTCTGCTGGAAAGCCTTTTGGGAATGTGCACTTAATTAGAGAGAAAAATAAAAGACTACAAATGTCAGTTCATAAAAGCCTGAAAGCCTGTCACAAAACAGAAAAGCAGGCTGATTATCTCAACAGAAGCTTCGCAGATGAAATGTCAGTGAAAGCTAAAACACTGAAATTAGAATAGAATCTGTTCCTGCCATTCAATCCAAACGCATCTCTAAAATGGTATCTGAGGTCACGTCATTAGTAAAAGTCAACCAATATGATAACTTAGGTGGGAAAACTGCCCAGTAGTTTTTGAAATCAATAATACATACAAAAACTTTCCTCTCAATCTATATATATATATATATATATTAGGCGGCACGATGGTTTTCATCATTTATAATAATAAAAACATTTCTTGAGCACCAAATTAGCTTGTTACACACGTGACACTGAGGAATAATGGAATAAGTTATTTTAAATTGTAATAATATTTCACAGTTTTACTGGTGTTACTGTATTTTTTGGTCCAATAAATGAAGAGACTCTTTCAAATACTGTATATATATATATATATATATATATATATACTTTTTTTTGTGAACAAATCAATCTCAAAAGAGTTTTGTAATTATCAGAACAGAACAGAATAAATTATAATTAATTAAAAATGTTATCACAGCTAAAATGCTATGCTATATCACAGCTATATGTTCATTTTTCAGGTAAACTGTGTTTGCCTTTATGGAACCTCGAAGCAGAATATCTAGGTTGCTCTTTTCCATACAGCAAAAGCTAATAACGATCCTGTTTAAATCTGGAAACTACCAAGAAATGTAGAATTTTGAATTTAGAAGGGTTTATTGTGGCTTTTAAAATTAATGAGAATTATTTAACATTCTGCACTATTATTTGTGACACTGACTATGTGAACTCTTTGTACAAAACATCTTTATACAAACTTTATACAAAAGATCAGATGTTCTGGTTTCCATAGAAGCACACATGCTTCATCCTGAAAAAATTCATAAAGCTAAAGCACAAGCTAAATAGAAAGATGCTGGATGAGTTCCTGTGGGACGTCGTGCATTGAAGATAAAAATGTTGCTGGGCCTCAGAGGATTGTCAGAAAATGTCTGGCATCTTGTTTTAAAGGGTTTTACACCTAAAAGAACCACCAGAGCCCTGCCATTTATACCTCCCCATGTGTAATACACATGACAGACTGCCAATCTACCTAACCGTGATGGTAACCCTCTGAGAAATGCTCCTGTCCCACTCTTCTCACTTGTCTCTCTGAGGAATTTGACTTTTGCTAATCTTCAAAATCTATTAATAGTGTTCTGTTTTTATCTTTTAGTTTCCACTTGTTACCTCAATCATTCCAGTCAGTCATTATCATGCTTCTGTAAATTCCCTTCCTTTTTTAGTTTTGCGTTTAAAAACACCTATTGAAAAGAATAGTTCCTTAAAAAAAGGCAGGGCGGGGGAGTTCAACATAACAGAACTTTTTATTTTGGGGTGAACTGTTCCTTTAAGTAATCAGGGCTGAGGTCTTGCTAACTCCTGTCAATGCAGTTGAGAACATTACTATTACACGCTCAGTCAAAGGCCTGTGCTATATAGAAGCCCGTTTCCACCACTAAATAAAAAATAAAACAATCTAATTGCGACTTTTTATCTCACAATTCTGACTTTTCGTCTCAGAATTGTGTGATATAAACTCGCAATTCTGACTTTTTTTCAGAATTTCAATAGCGAGTTATAAAGTCAAAATTGTGAGTTATAAAGGCAGAATTGAGTTTATATCTCACAATTCTGAGTTTATAACTCGCAATTGTGAGGAAAAAAGTTAACTTGCGATTGTGAGAAAAGAAGAAATTTTAACTGTGAGATGTTAACTTAGTAATTGGATGTAAAAATGCTAATATTTGTGAATTTATAACTGTGAATTTTTTATTTATATAATGGGATATAAATCAGAATTGCCAGTTTATATCTAGCAATTCTGAGAAAAAAGTCAGAATTGTGAGATAAAAAGTCACAATTACCTTGTTTTATTTTTTATTCAGTGGCTTCCATAGTGCTACATGCTAACTACACTAAGAAAACGGCTGAGAGAGGTACGTGAGCCCATAAATATCAGCCATACTGTACCATACTGTTTTGTGATCTGGCAACCCTATTTTCCACAAATTTAACTTTAAATTTTTAGCTGGCAGATGAAAAAACTTTTATATAACAGAGAAATAAACTTAGATTTATAATGAGGGTGGTAGGGCTGCTGACTAAAAATTTTCTATAGTAAGTGAAAAACAGTATGTGTAAAAAGTAGTATGTTAGAATTCACAGAATTCACCCTGATGTTCTACTACTTCCAGCGTGAAGTTGAAGTGCGCATCCAACAGACACTTTACTAGTGCATGAGGGGATTTGGGAATGGCAGTGAAGTGATGCAACTGATGCTGATAGGTCATGTGATAATGACAACATGGCAAATGTAGTACGCCTGGATTCGTACTATAAAAAAAAAAAATAAAAAAAAAAAAACATTTTATTAACTGTCGCAAAGTATATTTAAAAGTATTACCTACTGTACCCAGATATTATGCAATTTAAGATGCATATTTAAGTATATTGAAATTTGATGCTTTGATAGTGAATGGCAAGTTCTGATAATAAAATGTTTGCTACAGATCCATATATATTAAATGTCTCTGTCCATTAATCTTCCTTATTGACTAATTTTTGGCTGAAAATTCATAACAATTCCTAATAATGTTAGACTGAGCTTTACCAAATTAAGTTCTATCACCTCTGTTACCCAGTTCTATCAAATCTGTCACTGGGACGGTACCGTTTCAAAAGGTACAAAAATATGCCATTTAGGTACCAATATGTATACTTTAGGTATTAAAATGTATCTTTAAGATACCAAAATGCATCCTTTAGGGGTAAATGCAATAAAAAGGTGTACCTTTTAAAAAGATGCCCCCAGTGAAAGATTCTGTACATTTTTTCTTAGTGTATGACGGAGTAAATCAAATTTCAAAATAAATATGCATGGTATGTTGAACAGTACTTTTTACTTTTATCAAAAAATAATAATAATAATAATAATAATAATATTAATAATACAAATAATAATAATAAAATAAATAAAAAGATAAATAAAACGAAACAAGTACTTTTACTGGAGTAATATGTTATTAGGATATCTGTACTTTTACTCAAGTACTTGAATCATGTACTTTGTCCACCACTGATAGTGAGTCAGTAACATTAATGGATATATGGATTTCGCTGAGTCAGCTCATGCCACCTTCTCCAGGAGTGACATACTGGAATAATATTTAGCTGACATTTGAACAGGCTGGGGAGACAGTGTCTCTCGGCATTGCTCACAGTGGAGGTATTTGGTAATCCTGTAATGATCGCTGTTAAAGCTGTGGTCTGATCCCCTCTCATTCTGCACTTGTCTCATAATTGGGTTTTAAATCCCTTCATTGCTGCTGCTTATCTCTATTCTGTGAGAGTCAAAGCTAATTCAGTTACTGAGGTTAGTTGTGGTGACACCATTATTAGTTGCCTGGTCACCGAACACACTGTCACACAACACACAGTCTAGGGTCTGTTCAAACCATTCTCCATCCCGCAAACAGACAGACAATAAAAAAGACATTGCTATTCATATCTTCTTGCGCATTGGCAAATGTGTTGTCGTCTTCTCTGATCCAGTTTCATTGTAATCACTGCTTTCATTAAATTTAAGCTGATCTCATACCCTCCATATTTGTTCTATAAGTCATATCTGAATCTTTTTCTCTTTCACTTTTTAATTTTGAAAATGTCCATACAGTGAAAGTCCAGTGTTGTAAGGATTAGTTTTCAAAAAGATCTTCATTTGTGTTCCACTGAAGAAAATCATTCAGGTTTGGAACAACATAAATGCGTAAATAATGATATAACTTAGCTATCCATTTAACCTTCAAACTCATTTAAACTCAAACTGAGTTAATCATTATAATTCATCTTTATTTATTTTTTGAATCATCCTCGCTGTTACAGTCAAACCAGCACTCTTCATCACAGTTACTGTGTGTGTTTTGTTTTAACAAAATTCTAAATAAATAAATAAATACATTATTTTAATGGTGTTACCAAGTTCCACAGTGTCCAGAGTTGCCATAAGAAAACATTCATATTTTCTCAATTTACTGTACAATATTTTAAATAAAGTTAATCTATGACTCCTAAACTTAACAAATATGCATAATAAATGTACATACTCAATACTATGTCCATCCTCTGCTTGTACCCTTGTTTTGTTTTTATTTGGTCTTTTAGTTTGTAGTTCAGTTCATGTTTCTGTGGTTCTCATTTACTTGTGTAATTATAGATTTTTGTTTCTTCGTTAGTTTTTAACAAATGCTCCAGTTTTGTTATGTTCATGTGTACTTTTACTTTGTTTTTAGTTTTGATGTTTTGGTTTTGCTTGTTGTTTTTGCTTTACATTCTTAATAAACTACTGTTTTTATAGTCAAGTCAAGTCAAGTCACCTTTATTTATATAGTGCTTTTAACAATACAGTCAAAGGACTTTACAGTATTGAATAGGAAAATAGTGTGTCAATAACAGAAAAAAATGACAATAGTAAACACTCAATATATATAGTTATAAATATATAATATACATAATATATAAACACTCAATATATACAGTATATACAGTAGATCCTCCTCAACTACACTCTTTGTCTCCAGCAAAACATTATAATCTACTAGCACGATTTGAGGGCACTATGTGTCTCTCATGTGAGGGAAAAGCCTTAGAGAGAAAATCAGATGTCATTTGTCTAAGTAACAGCACATTATTGGTTTCTTTAAGGACTGACATTCTAATTGGTATAATGCTTTGTTTTGGGTCTAAAATGAGTGAGTGACGTGACATACAGCAAAGTATGGAGACCCATACTCAGAATTCGTGCTCTGTATTTAACCCATCCAAAGTGCACACACACACAGCAGTGAACACACACACACCGTGAACACACACCCAGAGCAGTGGACAGCTATTTATGCTGCGGCGCCCGGGGAGCAGTTGGGGGTTCGGCCCCTTGCTCAAGGGCACCTCAGTCGTGGTGTTGCCGGCCCGAGACTCGAACCCACAACCTTAGGGTTAGGAATCAAACTCTCTAACCACTAGGCCACGACATCCCCTATAGCGTGAAAGTCAAAAATAAACACTGCTATTTGGCAAAACTATACCATAGAGGATTACAGAAATTTTTGCCTGATTTGACTATTAAAAATAATATACAATGGTGTAACATACTGTAATGTGTGAAGCGGACTCTTTCATATTAAAGTGGCTTTAAATAAAAAGCAAATTAAAGTACAAGAAGTACATGATTAGCCTATTTAATTAAACATGGTGGTGAGAAAAGCTGAAGGGCTGTGCTGAATGCTGGCTGCTGTGTTGGCCAACTGCTGTTTGCTCCCTAGAAGGTCTGCGAGCTGTAGGCTGCGATTTTTTTTCTGGCACGCCTTCACTCATAAATCCTCTCAGTGACTGTGCTGGCACCTCCGGAAAAGGCGGAGGTAGAGAGAATAAGGATGCACACAGGGGGATCAGTGCCTGAATCTGGGTCCCCATTAAACCGTGAGAGCCAGCAGGCAGAAAGTAAACTAATTAATGCAACAGTAAAACCAGCCATCACTGAACATTTACTTTTGTAATATACAGGAACTTCATGTAAAATGGCCAAGTACAGAAATGAACTTTTCCATTAAGGGGAGATATTTTCCCACTTAAATTGATTTCCAGGAGTAGTTTTATTCTAACCTTATTAAATGCATGCAATTATTGAACTGAATCAATTAATGCAATTACAATAATAACACTACAGCACTTTTACCAGTCAAATGAAATGTCTATCTTTGCACATCAGAAGAGACACAGAAGCTGCATCTGAAGTGGCATTTAGTCTGTATTTAATGAGACTGGTTAATGCTATTCAGAGGTGGCATGAATGCATTTACATTAATAAAAAAAAATGCATTCATACAGTAACAGAACACTAGTGTGTTGCCTATGTATTATGTCTAAATCTAAGTTATATTAACTTCTTGTTTACTGTATACTATATCATGTTATGAATGTTATGGAGGAACAAAAAGGAACTCATACAGGGGCATTTTGTACAACCATACTTTGGATTTTTGAGTGCGTCTTTATTCGATCTGGTGGAATTTCGTCTCTGAATAGGTTGAGGAATTAGCTCATTCCCCAACAGCCATGGTGGCTGAAGAACCTGCAATTTTATCATTTTATTAATCAAATTTGTGCAATTTTAGCTGAAGGACCTATTTCTAACTGATCTGACTGGACTGAAAAAATCCTATTAAAATTTAAATCAAAAGTGTAACCAGCATAATCAGGTTGATTCAGTAATATTAAATATTTTTGACTAGGTATGTCCACTTCTTCGCAACTGTATCATCCTTTTGCGTAAATACCCGCTCAACCATGGGAATCAAGTCCATTAGCTTTGCCAATTCTGATATGTTACATTGCGTCTTCAGTGCTGCCTTGCTTTTGAACACAGGACAGACAAGAGCATTGTGACAAGCCCTGAGCATGATCGGAGAAAATCTAACTTGCTCCAGTCATGAAGCTAATAAACCTGTCCAGCTAATAAAAGTGTGTTTAACTGTATGGAATGTGCACTTGTTATGTATTAAATGTGTGTGAGTGTGTGTGCGTGTGTGTGAATATTTTATTGTAATAATTTCAGATTAAAGGTTCAACTTTAAAGTACATTTTAAATAATTATGTTTAATCATCTCATGCAGTGCTTTGAAGAAGTGCACTTATTTCGATGTGTTGACTAACATACTAACGCACATTTAAAGGACTTGATCAGTAAAGTAGTATATTATATAAATTAATAATTTAACATATACTTCACATTTTAACTGTAATGTGTTGTTTAATATTACATTAAACATTAATTTTAAATGTACTAAATTGCTACTTCATCTTTACAAATGTGTAATTACAAATATATTTAAACATATTTTCAATAGAAATGAAAGTATATTTGACAGTACACTGTAACCATATTTCAAAGACAAAGAGAAGTAATTATGAACTTAAATATAAAAATGTACTTAAGTCCTTCTTTACTTGGTCTTCGTAACTTCAAACAATTGCATTTAGTATACATTTAAACTATTATACATTATCATTAATTGTAAATAACATGCACTTAAGTGTCTGAAAACATTACATTCAATTTATACTTAAGTATATTATTTTAAAGAACATGATTTCCATAGTAAGTACAATTTTAAGTACAATTTCTTTTTCATAAGGGTATAGTTGGTGAATAAAATCAGTTTTGTTGTTAAACCACTTATTTTAGATGTAACCACTACACTCATTTTTGCTGTCGTGATGCGATAAGTTATGCAAAATATGAGGTTTTGTCCTAACTATCTGCGACCATGCAGTGGGTAACATCAAATATACAGTATATATTGGCTGGTGATTGTGATGTGTCAGTGTGAAAATGATGCAATCGATTTTGGTTAGGACACAGTGTTACATTTTGTCCACCAGTGTGACTGGTAGATAATCAAAATTACCCAACGCTGCACAAAAATACTTGCATGCCATTACATGCCATACCTGCAAAAGAAAGTCAAGCAGATAATTTGACATCATGAGTTCATTTCTGAGAAAAGCAGACAGTGTTGCAAATCTATTTTCTGGCAGCAACAAGTGTGTTCCTCACAGCCCTCTGCCTACGTTAAAGCACCTCTTAGATAATTGGTGTGAAATGAGGAAGGCTGGAAACAAGTGTGAGGGATGGAAAGAGACAAAGAGAGATACAAAAGCTGCTCATATAGACAGACTGAACTTAGTGATCACATCATTCGCAGCCTGGAAACCACACTATGTGACATTTGCAGGTGGTGACTTCCACCATTTTCAGATCTGGACAAGCAATATTGGGTTATTGAAAACTAAAAGGTTAATTCGAGACCGACATCAAGTGCGGTGAAGGGTAAGGGGCAGCCAAGCTTTGAGTTAGCCATAATAGCTAATATACCACATCCTAAACCTGCTCTCTTACAGGAAACAGAAAAAGTGTGAGAATACTGTAGGCTAATTAGCCATGATGAAACTTGAAGGAAAAGGCTGTCATTTAGAAATGAATGTGCATTGACACCTGAAATTGAGAACTGTCACATGATTTCCTCTTAGCGAGGCTGACATTAGCTCCTTTCAGACAGGTTTATGGACATTAATATACACCTGCCATTGCATGAGTCTCATGTGAGTCAAATGGTTCCTGTCAAAAACATAGGGAATAGAGAGTTTCAAGTATAGGTTTGAGATCTGGTGTGTATTACACAGACAAGTCACTCATGTAGATGTGAATCGACAGGGTGCAAAATATCAGTCCACAACCCATTCTTCTCATCACAGGTTGCCAAAACTGTCTCAGTGTTTCATCAGAGATAGATTTGTCTGTGATCATTTCCCATTAAAGCAACCACTTGTGAAAAGAAGTGTGCTTAATTGTATTGAATGTACACTTGTAGAGTACTTCAAATCTTAAAAGCATATTTTTTTTTAAAGCAACTGTACAAATATGTTTTCTGTAGGAATGTTTTTTCAAGTGTCTTGAAAACGTTGGCACAGTTCTTACTGACACATCATAGCAAAATATAGAAATAACTGGCTTAAAACCATTATTTTGTTGGTGAAAATAACCATAATTAACCATATCTCTAAGACAACCAAAGTAATTATATATAAAGATATACCTAAGTGTCACACTCCTGGACTCATTATGTTGTGTTTTCTCTCCACATGTGTTCCGTGTCCCTGTTAATTAGTTATTCCATGCACCTGCGTTTCCCCAATTATCCTGACTTTAAAAGCCAGAGTCCATTCAGTTAGTGTTTGTCAGTTCTAAACGTAATTTCCATGTGGGAAGTTGTGGCCTAATGGTTAGAGAGTCGGACTCCCAATCGAAGGGTTGTGAGTTCGAGTCTCCGGCCGGCAGGAATTGTGGGTGGGGGGAGTGCATGTACAGTTCTCTCTCCACCTTCAATACCACGACTGAGGTGCCCTTGAGCAAGGCATTGAACCCCCAACTGCTCCCCGGGCGCCGCAGCATAAAAATGGCTGCCCACTGCTCCGGGTGTGTGTTCACAGTGTGTGTGTGTTCACTGCTCTGTGTGTGCACTTCGGATGGGTTAAATGCAGAGCACGAATTCTGAGTATGGGTCACCATACTTGGCTGAATGTCACGTCACTATCTGCTACGCTCCCTGTGTTCCCTGTTGGATTATTAAAAGACTCTCTTTGTGTGCAAATACCATGTCTCCTCATCTCCTCATTCTGCGTTCAAATGAAAGTGTGACAAAAGAACCGACCGAATACAGTTAATTATTTTGTGTGTCTCCCCTCCATTTTGTTTTTGTTTTTTTTCTCTCAGTGTTTTGTTTCCGTTGTGTGCCCCTATGGATCCCTTCCTTTGCCCCGAATTCATCCTGATATTTGCTCGAGGATCATGCCAGACTATTTCTGGTTGTGGCGCGTTCTATGATGCCAGCCTCAACACTGCATGCAGAGCGCCATCGTCTGAAGATGGCCCTCGAGTGGAATTCACCGCCATCGTGGAGTGGACACTGGCAAGAAATGGATCTCCGTTCCCCGCCAGTTCCCAGGGATTAATCGCCAGTGGCACTCCTGACCCAGAGCCCAGCCCACCATCTCCCCAATGCACAGAGCGCATGCCCGAGCCCACCGCTGATGGAGAGCCAGAGCCTGCCACGACGATGAGCCATCGCTAGAGAGTGAAGGGGCTAAGGATCGCCGCAAAGCCATAGGCCGTGACGTCAGTCAAGGTGTGTGAGCCGGCAACAACACCTGCCACGAGGGAGAAGGGACGTGTGAGTGCGAAGAGGAGCTCCGCCCCCTGCACCACGGCTGAGGGTGAGTTGAGTATAGTGCCGCAAAAGGGCCAAAACGAGGAGGGGGGTCTCATAGACTGGGAGTCTGATCTGGAGATCGAACTGCCCCCTCTCCTCTCTCCATCATCTCCGCTGGTCCCGTCCAGCCCTCCTTCGTTCTTGGTTCCCTCGTCCAGCCCTGAAGGGGCTTCTGATTCTTCAGTGCCCGCTCCTCGAAAGTGCCCTCCAGTGCCCACTCCTCGAAAGTGCCCTCCAGTGCCCACTCCTCGAAAATGCTCGCTCTCCCACCTGCTCCTGCCTCCTCCACCGCTGTCGTCTGGCAGCCCCTCTGCTTGCCCTCAGCCCACCATCTATGTGGTGTGAGCTCCGCGGGACTGCCATCCTCCAGCGTCTCACTTGACTCCGCCTCCAGCCTTCGAGGCCTGGACTCCGCCTCGGCCCGTTGACCCGTTGGCTCCACCATGGCTCCTAGCTCCCTCCTCTCCCTCGGGTCCACCTTAGTCCTCTGTCGCTCTGACTCCACAGCGGCCTTCCAGATCCACATCTCCACATTGGTCCCCGGCGCCATCTGCTCTGCCTAGGATCTCTGGATCCTCCCCCTAGCCCTGGCACTTCGGCTCTCTGTCTCGGGCTCCTCTGCCACCATTGGTCGGCCCCCTGGAGTTGGCGGCCATTCCTCCTCCATGGCTCCTCCCTCTGTCGGCTCCACCCTGGGTCGACATTATTGCTTTTGCCTGGGTCCAGCTGGACTCCTCCTGCTCCAAGCTCCTCCTGTCTCTTCCCTGGCTCCTCCCTCTGTCGTCTCCTCCTTGGACTCTGTCTGCTGGACCCCTCCGATTATCCGTCCTCCTCCTGAGCCTCCACCCTAGTTCCCACCCACTTCCCTCCCCATTTTGTTCCTACGGTGTGAGGACGCACCTTCCGGGAGGGGGGAGTAATGTCACGCCCCTGGACTCATTATGTTGTGTTTTCCCTCCTCATGTGTTCCATGTCCCTGTTAATTAGTTATTCCATGCACCTGTGTTTTCCCAATTATCCTGAGTTTAAAAGCCTGAGTCCATTCAGTTAGTGTCTGTCGGTTCTAAAAGTCATTTCCATGTGTTCTGTGTCTGCTACGCTCCCTGTGTTCCCTGTTGGATTATTAAAATACTCTCTTTGTGTGAAAACACCACGTCTCCTCGTGCTGCGTTCAAGAGAAGTGTGACACTAAGTAGTCTTTCTAAAAAAAAATTAAACTAAATTCTGAAAAAGAAAAACTAAGAGGTTTTAATTATTGGATCAAAAACCTCCACATGTAAAAACATAAAACACTGTCTAACACTTGATGGCTGCTTTGTTAATTCCTCGTCATCAGTTAGGAACCTAGGTGTGCTATTTGATGGCAATCTTTCCTTTGAAAACTGTTTCTAGCATTTGTAAAACTGAATTTTTCCATCTAAAAAAATATATCTAAATTATGATCTATGCTCTCGAAGTCAAATGCAGAAATGTTAATTAAGGGTTCATGACCTCAAGGTTAGATTATTGTAATGCTTTATTGGGTGGTTGCTCTATGCACTTCATAAACAAACTCCAGCTGGTCCAAAATGCAGCAGCTAGAGTTCTACTTGAACCAGGAAGTATGACCACATTAGCCCAGTTCTGTCAACTCTGCACTGCCTCCCTATTGAACACTGAATACATTTTAAAATGTTGCTAATTACTTATAAAGCACTGAATGGTTTAGCTCCTCAATACTTGAGTGAGCTCATATTGGCTTATAGTCATTCATGTTTGCTGTGATCTCAAAACTCTGGCAATTTGATAATACCTAGAATATCAAAATCAAAAGGGCAGCAGATCCTTTTCCTATGTAGTGCCCAAGCTCTGGAACAATCTACCTTGTGTTGTTCGGGAGGCAGACACACTTTAAAACAGTTTAAATCTAGATTAAAGACCATCTCTTTATCTTGGCCTGCACATAAAACACCATTGCATTTCTATAATTCAAATCCATTAAAGGATTGTTAGGCTGCATTAATTAGGTCAACCGGAACTGGGGACACTTCCCATAACACCCGATGTTCTTGCTACATCCATTAAAAGATTGTTAGGCTGCATTAATTAGGTCAAATATTAGTCCAGTCTTTCCAGACCAGATCAGGACCTAGAAACGACCTCTATTCCGAAGTCTACAATGCGCCCAGAGACAGATCCCCTGGGAATGCTCGTCACCGTGATGACCATACGGATCGAGCCCTCGCACCTGTGTTAGATCCAGAATTAAACCACACCAGGCTGGTTTCCTTCAGTCCAAATGGTCACCTTTTATTTGTACTAACACAGATAAATAAACTAAACACTTTCAACTTTGATGCATACAGATGTACCTCAAAATAAAGTATAATAACAACAGAAACATTTGTAAAATAAAGAAAACAAACAGAGTGCGCTGTCTGCCGCCTTGGTTCTGCATGATCTTCATTTAGAAACGTGTCAGTAAAATGAACTGTAACTCAGCAAATACTCAACACAGAGACATGAGAGATAGATCTATAGAAAACAAATATTCTGTGATAAAGTAATCCATATGAAAACAACGCGATGTCCAGTCTTTCACGTCTCCCTTCATTATATCTAATGGGACCAGCGGGCTATTGATATTATAATCGTCCATGTGAAGCTTGTGGTGGGTAACCGCCCTCATAAGAGCAAACAAAGCTGCGAGAATAAACTTCACGTTTTTTAAATGTTACTGTTTACTTCACGCTGAGAGGAATAAGACATAATTCACCTCAGTAAGACCACTGAGAGAAATAAAATTTGGATTACCTCAGAAAGAAGAATGAACCGGCTTGACCCGTCAGAGATCTTAAACATGAGTCTTTTTTATTATTAATTTACTTGTATTAGTTTTGTACACATTTTACTAGTTAGACTTTTTCCAAAATATAATTCCTGACTATATGTATAATCAAGTGAAACATTATGAAGTTTCATTTACATCATCTCAATGTTTCATGATGCCAGGATATATATATTTTTTTAATGTTCTAACGTATAACATAGACAGCAATAAGATATTAAAATAATACTTAAGGTATTTGGAGGTTTTTTGATGTTTATTTGTTTTTTTTTTATTTATTTAATACCAGTCAAAACTTTTGAACAGTAAGTTTTTTAATGTTTTTGTAAAGAATTCTCTTCTGCTCCACCAAGCCTGGAAATTATTTGATCCAAATACAGAAAGTTGCACTTTGCTAAAGCAGTAATATTGGAAATATTTTTTTTACTATTTTAAATAACTGCTTCTATTTGAATATATTTTAAAATTTAATTTATTCCTGTGACCAAAGCTAAATTCAGCATCATTACTCTAGTCTTACTCCAAGTGTAACAATATACACTATGCCATTCAAAAGCTGGGAGTCAGAATATATAGAAATTAAAACTTTTATTTATTTTAGCACACAAGTAATAATAAATACTATTTTTTTTTTTTTTTTTTTTTTTGTTTTTGTTTTTTTTTTTTTTTTTTTTTTTTTTTCAATAATCAGGTTTAATCATGTTACAGACAATTCTGTTCTTTCAATTAATAATAATAATAAAATAATAATAATATTTTTTTTTTTTTTTTTTGATTAGAATATTAGAATGTTTTATTGATTTATTGTGTGATTGTGTTAATGGTGGTTATGATTTTATCTTTGAAAGTCAACTTTTATTGTTCATAATAAAACATTTAACGTGCATTCCTCCAAGTGAATCTCACAGTTATTTTGGTGGGATAATTAATATATTCTAAATAAACTACAAACATTAAAATATAGACATTTATTTTGTCCTCACATTCTTTATTGTAACTCTTTCCCTCTTGGTCACATACCTGGCTGAAAGGCTCATTATGCAGCTCATTTATGCGGGCCTTTTGTCTTCTCAGGTGTGAATCCACACTAATATTCATGGTCAAATCACTCCTACTCGCATATTCCCCCTTTCGAAAACAAAAAGTGTCTTAGAATCATTTCAATCAATCTATTGTTTTCTGGGAGCGAGTAAACAAGATCAGTTTCACCCCACAAACCAAAACAACTTTCACATGTTTTCTGAAGCAAAATCCTAGGCTACAAGGTCCATGTTTAACAGTCTTGTGACCAAATGTTCTCTAGGGTGTTTTATGACCTTATTTCAGTGACTCCAAATTGTATGCAACATGCATAAACGTTGTTTCTCCTCAAACACACAATCATGGACATACATACATGCTATTTACATATCATTGTAGCCCAGTTTGTACTGAGTACACTGTTATTAGACTTTAGCCATGTATATGTTTATAAGCAACTTATTCCCTTTTTGCTTATTGCTTAAGCAATAAGCAAAAGTCAGGGGATGTCAAAACTTCTCCAGGCCCCCAAAACCCCCTTAGACCCCAGAGGGTTAACTGAAAAAATGACTCTTTGTTATAGTTTTCTTTCATTATTGACAAACTAATTTCTTGTTTGACACTGTAAAGCTGCTTTGACACAATCAGGTGAAAAAAAGTTAAGTTCAATTAATTAAATATAATATAAATTTTAACTATAAATATTTTTTTTTAAATTGTAGTTAACATGAAGATGACTTTTCACTTCCCAAAAAAATCCACATTTAACTGTATTTTGTAGTAAAATATGAAATGTCCCCTTAGGTCTATCCAAGTTTTGTATTGTTAACCAGTTAACAGGTTTTTACTTTTAAAATATGACACTTTTTTGTACAATGTGTGTACGTTTGATACCATGAGTAAAACCAGCACATACAAGTCATTCAAAGATTAATGTACTTCAATAGCAGTCGATTGGTCGCTCTTCTAACAAGCGGATTTCCAAATACAGGAAACTTATTTCTCTAGCAATTTTGTCCTCATATTTTGTGTTCACTGGATAGAGTATGTGCTTTGATAATTTTGGTTTGTTTTTTAATGGGCGTTTTTTTGATATGTATGATTGGTTTGGCTTCAAAGGCAATCATTCCATAATTCACAAGAGTATTTTAGAACATTTCCTGAATTTCTTTAAGCATCTACGGAAGTTCTAAGCGGCCATGCATTATGATTTTTTTTTCTTTTTGTTTTCTCGTTATAACGACTTAATTTTCTCGTTAGCTCTTCGAGCGCAACGAAGGTCGGGTTTGCCCTCTGGTATTCAAACGACTTAATGTTATGCTGTCTTCCCTTCGAAGGTAACGGGGTTCGTTGTCTCGTGAAACGACTTAATTTGTCTCGTTATCTCGACATATACGAAGTTTGTCGACCATCAACGAAGTTCGTTTTCTCGTTCTAACGACATGAAAGTTTCTACGTTATCTCGACATAACGAAAGTACTTGTTTTCTCACTTGACAGGATCTGAAAGTGACACTCGCCATAGTAACGAAACTCATCTTGACAGTAGCTGATTGGACAGACCATTGCATGCGCTCTTCGCGTAGGCTAATTTCCGCAAATTTTGCTCGCACAGGAATGTTATAGTCTAAAACTGGCTAAATAAGGATGATCAATCACTGGTTGATTTTTTCCTAGTAGAGCAGTACAACGAACGTTTTGTTTTGTGAATAACATGTTTAAATGGCATACAACACCGCGCCATTAGAGCTGCTTGGATTTAACACTCACTTTTAATTTTCCTTGTATATGAAAATAAAAGTCGATATCTAATTTGTAATTTGTAGTCGGGAGTTATTATTTGGCCAGATATCATGTGTGATTATAAGCTCTGTTTTTAGAAAAAGACGCGTTCATGTGTAAGTTTAAGTGGTATGTGGGGTGTGTTAGAAAACAAAACCATTAAAACATGACAGAACAAAATGAATTAAATTTAGCCTGTATGGATTCTACTATACATCACATTTCTCATCAATATGGTTTAACAATAAAGATGAGTACATAAGGAAAAAGAAAGTCACATCAGCCTACATACGTAAATCCCGTCCTACTGTAGAGAAACAGACACGTCTCGCTGCATGTTCACTACTTAATCCATAAATTAAAATATGTGAAATTGAATATTAATCATGATCCTAAAAGCAGCACAAATATAATAGATATTGGTGCACAACAGAGATACAGGTGATGTCCAACATTGTGTTTGATAAGCCAGTTTTATTGCATGAACCAGACATGCGTGTTGGTGAACGTCACATGCATCGTAGCAGGAACTTAGATAAACAAAATATTCCTATTGCATCTTGCTTCAAGCAATTAACATTTATGAAGTAATTAAATGGTCTTCAATAAAACAAGACTGCCACAAACTTCTAGCGATCACGAATTCCCCTTAGGAAGGTCCGCGTGCCGATAAAGGGATAGTAATACACACCCCATCAGTTCGACTTACAGTTCTATAGTGCCACCTGCTGGCGCCACGATCTTTGTAAAATCTTAGAGAAAATTAAGTCGTTATAACGAGAAAACGAACCTTTCGTTATGTCGAGTGCTACCGAGAAAAGTTTAAGTCGTTATAACAGGAAAACGAACTTCGTTAATGTCGAGAGATAACAGAAAATATAAGTCGTTATAACGGATTTAAAACGACCTTCGTTAATGTCGAGATAACGAGGAAAATTTAAGCGTTCGTTAATAAACGAACGAGAAAACAAAAAGAAAAAAAATTATAATGCATGGCCGCTTAGAACTTCCGTAAGTTGGAAGCTAATAAACCTGGACAGGTGTTCTTATTTATACATATAGTAGAGTATGTGACCAAGCTTTAATTTCTAGGATGCATTTATACATTTTCAGAAGAAATTGTGATTGGTGTTTGGCCATGCAAACTCACATGTTGCCATAGCATTGGTATATAGTTGCTAGAGTTTTAAAGG
The DNA here is from genome assembly GCF_018340385.1 of Cyprinus carpio. NCBI lineage: Eukaryota > Metazoa > Chordata > Actinopteri > Cypriniformes > Cyprinidae > Cyprinus > Cyprinus carpio. Next base: position 7,183,482 of record NC_056573.1, read on the forward strand.
GATAGTTCACCCAAAAAATAAAAATTTGCTGTTAATTTACACTTAGGGCATCCAAGATCTAGTGACTCTTTTTATTCTTCAGTTGAACAGTATAAGAAGATTTTTAGCTGAAACTGTGTTCCTTGATGATTCACAAAATGCAAGTCAGCGGCTGAATGAACCAGTTCACCAAACTGGACTAAACCATTTGAAACCGTTCAAGGCTTGAGTTGCACAGATCTACAAGTTACTTGATCAAAAATCACTTTTGGACGTGCCTGACAGGCACTCCGACTCGAAATTAGCCAAAATACTGGCGTATATGATGCCGTTTTTGGCCAACTCATTCAACACTCCTGTTCCTCCAACAGTCAATGAACTGAAGAAATAGTTTCGGTCGGGACCCAAGACTGATGCGAGTATGTGTGAACTAAGCATTTTAATGAAGGAGCGAAATTGAAGTTTTTATGGTTTATTTCAATCAGTGGGTTATTTATAATTATCACTCAGTGGGTTATTTAACCATGTATTACTGTGTCTTTGGAAGGCTTTTGTATTTTAAACACATTAAAATGCACAAATCACAAATTCTTGTTATTTCTTATTTACAGTACATGTAATGCAGGGATTCCCTTTTTTGTCATCTGAACCCTTTTTCATCTATTATATTCACTTGAAGTACCCCTGAGATTTTAAGGTAATACATTAATAATAAAGTAACACACTTGCATGTTCACTGATATCTGGCATTGGTTAATGGTCACATGACATCCAGGTAAACAAATACATATATATTTTTAGTAAGTGTTTTATTTTGATTTCTGTTATTTTTAAATTATTTTCAAATGTTTTGATTTAGTTAAATATTAGCTTTTCATTAAACTCACAAACCCCCTGCAGTCCCTTCACGAACCCCGGTTTGGGAAACCTTGACGTAATGCAATGTTTAATAAACTTCATGTTGCTAATAACAACAAATGGAATGTATTTTCTTTCACTTTGTATTTTTATATCAATATGGTACAAGATTATCCTATTTAAATCAATGTGATAAACCAGTTAGGTCAAAAGTAATCTAAAAATAATTTTACTTTATTACCTAATGTAATGTATTAGGTTACTAACTACAATTTTTGTCATGTAATTTGGAATCAGTAATTGACTAACATGTATAAGTAATCTACCCAGCACTGGAGATAAGAGGGTGTTTTCAGTTCATTCTCTGTTGAAGCCGAATGGCATATCTCACACAGGGGATTGTGGGAATGACAGTGAAGGAGAGTGGTGACAGAGTCAAAAATGTGAGAAATGTTCAACTTCATGCAAATGAGAGGCAAAAAAACTGGTGGCAGCCAGTCAATACTGTGAAGGCAGTGAGGTTTCTCATAAGCATTTCACAGGTTTGTCATAAGCAATAACATAATTGAATTGCATACTACTATATTTAATTCGGATCTATAACTGAAGTTTATAACTGTATGCTTTTTTTCCACATTAGAGGATCCACAAGGTAACAGTCCTGCTCAAGCAAGAACCACTATTAAAATGCACTCACCTGGTCCTCAAAAGAAAGCGCTTGTCCCACATCTCGAGGGAAGCCATCTATAACTATACCGCTGGCCTCCGGAATCTTCATGATCTTCTGCTTGATCTCAGTTATGGTTGTTTCCTAATGGGCATGAATGACATATTCAGGTCAAAATATAAGATATATAACATAAGATATGACATAACACCCAAATGTACATAATTACTAAGAACAAACTAAGAAGAAACAGTTATTTTATTGAAAAAATTATCAAATCTGAGATTCTGAAAATTCTGATAATGTCAATTATCAGTGTTTTTATAATGATTTGTTCTTTTTTTACTTCCAAAACCATACATATTTTACCCTTTTAACAAGCAGCTTTCAAAATACAGGAAATTAATTTCTGTAGCAATTTGGTCCTCATAGATCAAGTACCTGCAGATAAAATGTGCTTTGTAATTATTTTAAACAGCGTACTGAATAAGTTCGGTTGAAAGTTGGTGACATGTCTCAGATGAGTTGGGCTTCAAGGGCAACAATTCCATATTTCACAAGAGTATTTTAGAACATTTCCTGAATTTCTTAAAGCATCTGTCTGACAGAAATAATTATTTTTAAAGCATATTATTATTTTTTTTCTAATGTAAGAGGTAATGAACTTTACAGTTAAACTATACTGTATAATTAAATACCCACACTCATCAACTCAGTGACATTCCATATAGGTGATTTCTGGTGTAACTGAGGAGTGCAGCAGCATTTTTGCACCGGCAATGTTCCCAACCGCTCGAGGGAGAATATATTCAAGCGTAGCAAATCTAATAATGTGGATGGCATCATTTACGAAGGAGATCTAGCGTCAGTACCAGATTGCTCTAAATTTAACTCTTACATCAGGCATAATTTGTTGCCCAGTATGTAATTTGTATGACCAAATGCTCTTTTACTGTTTTACCACTATCTGAAGCGATCCAGACACGGTTCAAAGCCAACCAGAAACCAAATGTCAATGTCCAAAACAGTGTCTTGCATCACATCCATATCCAACAGACAGCTTCCCTTATATGCAAAGCTGTATGTGGTTTGATCAAGCTGATGATAAAATGAACGTGAGTTCAAAGAATACTGATCAAGAATTCATATGTTTTGAGGCAAATTAGTCCAGCAGGAATTGTGAATTAGTGCCACTGTTTTACAGTAAAGGCATGGAAATAAACACATCTAGTGAAATGCTTTAAAATAGTCATGTCATTCAATATTTTATTATTGAATTTTCAACCATGATCCACCTTTTCTGACATTTAGAATTAAAAATGAAACTTCACAACCAAAAAATGTCAATTGTGTCATTTTTTACTCAATCAAAAGAGGTATTTTGAAAAATGCCTTTGAGTTATTTGTTCATATAATGAAGGGCAGTGCTGTCCACTGCTATTTTGGACCCCGCTGACTATCAATTTATGGGCAAAAAGAGTTGGATCTCTAAAAAAGTTTCATTTACATCACAAGAAAGCAGTTGGACTGGCAAAGTCTTCTATTCGGCCTGTTGTGCATATGAATCAGCAATCGACATTTGAGTGCATGATGTGAGTCTTTGCGGCATCAAAGATAAACATACAGTATATTTGCTGCTTTGATGCACCCTGTACACAAATTGCCCTGAATGTTTAAATTCATCCATAACTGGCCTATAACGAACAATAATATAGATTAGGATCACCAGTTTCCACCTTCAACTTAATTCAAATTAAACAAGGTTAAAATTAGATTTTTGTATGACAAATAACTAATATGAAACATTTTATATTTTCTTTTATTTATATGACCTTAAATTAACCCTTACGTTAGGGAAACATTCTCCAAACCTAAAGGGAACATTAAATTTACATAAAAAAGGTTCCTTGCTAACTAACAGAGAATGTTAATATGTCTATTCTGGGAACCAAAAATGTATAGTATCTGAAAAAGTTGTTATGTCATTTTACAAAGGAAAATTTAAAAAAGTTTTTGATTATTTTGTAAGAAGCTATAAAATATCTGATATATTGTGTTTCTCTGCTTTAGAAATATTCAGTAAGAGATGCTGGTAACAGGTTCCATTTATTAATATCAGTTAACTTCATTAGTTAGTTACCATCACCATTGACATTAACGATGAAAAATACTTCTAAAGAAATTATTTATCATAATTAATATTAATTTCAACATTGTTAAAAATGGTATCTGCAATATTATTTAATGGACCTGAGCTAACAAAAACTAACAATTAACATTTTTATTAACTAACATTAAGGAAGATTTATAAAAACTGTAATAAATGTATTGCACAAGGTTAATGTTAGTTAATGCATTAACAATTGCATCAACTAATGCAATCTTACTGTAAAGTGTTACTGAGATGTGAATAGAAATGAAGAAAAGGGTGGAAAATAAATGCCCCAGAGAGACATGTCATTGTTGTCTTATTCACATTGTGAGAGCAGAATAAAAAGAAAAATGCAGAACCAGTGACACAGCGCTTGGCAAGACTGAAAGTCTGATATTAACAACACATGCAATATTATATTTCACTGACGATTAAAAATACAACGTCACAGAAAATTTACAACCCAGTCCATCAAAATGATGGATGATAATTACTTGTAGTGCAACGTCTGATAGCATCTATCATTGCTTCCTGCTTATTACTTTACTGAGGGAAGATGGGCAAAGTTGCTGAACACAATGAATAGGCATTGTGTAAATGTGTTTGGTCAGATGATTCGGTAGCTTATTTTAAACAAAGTTTTGCACTAGTGAGAACATTTTGAGTTTTGAAATAAAGCTTTCTCATGATACAATCCATATGTCTGATCTGTAAAGGTGTATCTTATGACACGGAGACGTTTACTCTTATACATTCCCTTTTACAGCCTGGGAAAAGTCTCCTTTGCGTCTCTAATCCAGGAAGTCATTAGTGGAAGGTGGCTTTATTTCCCTGACAGAAGCTCAACTCGACCTTTGTCTCAGTACAATGCTGCATTTAATGCCGCTAAGGATTAAATGACGAGGGTTGGCCATTTTATCCTCTAGTCAATAATCTTTGCAGATACACTGCCTCTTCTAAAAATGTACAAAGCCGTTCTGGAGTTCTTCTGGGAATCCTCATCCAGTAGCAGCTCTTATCTTCTGTTTCTCTTTCAAAAGCCTCCTCGCTAAAATGTGGTGCCCTCATTTCCAGCACAACACTTCTGTGCTCAGTTCCCAAATGGAAAGTTAATATGCAGGAAAGGGAGTGTGGGTATGTTGTTATAGGGACGAAAGTTAGGAAGTGGTCTTATTGTTAGATCTGGTAATATATACAGACCGAAGAAATGCAGCAAGTCCTTGAGTTACTTTCACCAAACTGAGATTGTCACTTCAATAACAGACACTTTACTTGTAAAAAGTAAGAAATGAACTTAGGAAATAGCTAGTTTGGAACCATGTCAAAAGATCTACAAGCCCTTTTAACTCTTTGGAAGTCACGTTACATCCAAACCCACATGAGTGATAACCTTTAACCTTTACTTTGGATTCAAAATGTATTTGTATTATTTAAAAATAAACAAATTATTGTATTTGTTTATTTTTCATTTCAGTGGAAATTTCCAATCAGCACTACTTATGATTATTTCTAAGATGTAACTTTATATTTGACAATATTGTGCACTGTATATGGTTATAAGAATGTTGCCTAAGTACATTCTGTACAGCAAAGCATCAAATACTATAGATACTGGTACAATCTGTGCTATTCACACAGAGCACAATCTGTATTATTTACAATCAGGAAGAGATACTAATTTATTATAATAATTTTTGTAGGTAAATGGTTTAAAAAGGACATATTCTTTTGTTGCTTACAAAATTGCCATTATCATACATTACATTACATAACAAGCCTTAAATGTACGGTGGCTGCTCTTTTAAATCACATCATCTAATATGTTAATAATTATAATTGTATATATGTGTTGAATGTTAAAGTAAAAAGAAATGTTATGTGCATTTGATCACTGTCTTCACATAGATAAACTTGCATTTGTGATTCTAAAAATGGGTCAGTCTTTGATGCGTTAATGATAAATAGGAAGACTTCAAAAATAAGAATCAAATAAACTAAGTTAAAAATATAACATTCTAGTTTTGACAGTTCAACATTTTCTATTTTGACTGTTGTTGATTCATATTAAACCAAATTCTAGGTGTGTGTGTGTTAAAGTCCTGCTATGTCCTATTTATTGACATATTTAATTACTGGCATGTGTTTTTGACCTTTATATTCTCTGACATTCTGACTTCATGTTCATACCTGTGGTGCCAGTTCCCCATTGGTAATGATCCTGGCAATCAGACTCCATTTCCTGTTGCTGGTGGCGTTATGGATCATCTTCTTCCTGAGCAGCTCACCCACTGAGACATATACAAAGCCGTAACGCTCAGCAATCTTCAGACACTGTGTACCTTTACCGCTGCCCGGGCCACCTGTTTGGGAAGATAGTGGGGAGACTTATGAACCCATACTGACTCACTCACAGACACCCATATATATGCAGACACTCCAGAAAAGCATATTTTGAGAGTAAATGTAGCTATATGCAAAATGCTGTGATATTCAGACAAATAACACAATTTCATATTGCTTTTATATAACATTTCAGTAAAGAAGTTAATGTTGAGTAATTTTAGAAAGCTTTTCTATTTTTGCTCTGTCAAAGAAAACCGTCTCCACTTGTTATGCTCCAGAACGTATTAGTGGTTTGAACAAATTGGTTGAGTGAATAATTCAATGACTTACTCATACAGACATTCGATTGTTTTGCTTCTGAACAAAGTTTTAATGAATCTGTTGAATGAATAATTCAATAACTCATAGACAGTTACTTATCGCCACCTATAGGCAAAACAATGTACCCTGCAGAAAGAGTCACTGAAATATCCGCACACCACTAATATACAGACTGATGGTCTGTCTGTTCCAAAACAGATAATTGGAGTAAACAAAACAATAAGCAGCCCGAGTGCTGTTGGACTAAACATCAGGAAATTCTAGGACTAGAAGTAACTGCTGTACAACAATAAATATTAATAAACATCACATCACATGATAAAATATTCCACCTACACCAATGTATATTAGGGACTGAATGCCCAACAAACTACAGGCACCAGTTATCAGTATTAGTTGACCTCTATAAGAAACAGTCATAAAACACTGAAAATTTTTAATAAACAAAACAGAAAGCTGTGCAGTGTTGGGAAACATTTACTGAGCTAGAGCTAATATCTTAATAAGATTTGCTTGTTGGTTACATTCAGCACAGATAACGTTTCCCTCGCAAATTTCATCAGTCAACTTAAAGAGACATGCATGCTGTTCAGGGAAGTCTGATAAGGCAGGAGGGAAATGTACAACGATAGCTCTGTCTGAACTATAGCATCCCTAGCACTCAGCGGTCCTGTTTACAGCAGGTATCCATCTCAAATGCATCCCCAGTGAACACATGTAATTGGATTTTGATGAGGGGATGGTCTCTGATTTCGTGATAACATAATTTATTACATCAGTGTGTTACTGCATACAGAACAGGAAAGTCAATAGTGTTGCTCTTAAATATACCTTACTTGAATTTTAAGGGGAAGTCATGGCCTAGTGGTTAAAGAGTATGACTCTTAACACTAAGGTTGTGGGTTCGAGTCTCGGGCCGACAATACCACGACTGAGGTGCCCTTGAGCAAGGCACCGAACCCCCAACTGCTCCCTGGGCGCCGCAGCGTAAATGGCTGGCCACTGCTCCGTGTGTGTGTTCACGGTGTGTGTGCACTTTGGATGGGATAAATGCAGAGCACAAATTGTGAGTATGGGTCACCATACTTGTATATACTGTATGTCACTTCGCTTTTTTTCACTTTTCTCTTTTAAATTTAACCACAAACACAACCATTTGAAACGAACTCTCAGTTTTTTGTGTTCAATACTGTACCTGTGGAATATTAGTTTACTAATATTAAAATTCTAATTTCATGTTATGGCCAATATTAAAATTGTAATAAATTAAAAAAAAATAAATAAATACAAGAGAATTTAAGCATAACATTTAAATAAAGTTGGATTTTCAAAACTTTACTGTCTTTATCTTACTTTATTAACTGTAACTATAAGTGAGTATTAAATAATGACAATGACAATGAAAGTATTAAATATTCTTAGCCAATGTTGGACATTTAATAGACAATTAGTGTAATTTCATGATTACACTAATAATTCATGATCACTGCACATGGCTTAACTGAACCACTTTTGGCTGATCAGATGGTAATCTTCTTTTAAAGTCACACATAATTAGTTTTTTTTTTTTTAAATAATAATAATAAACAAGTGAGTGGGAGTTACTTATGTTATTCTGTCATCTATTGTTTTATCACACACTATAGAATCAAAAGTTTGGTATGTAAGATTTTTTAGTCTCTTATGCTCACGAAGGCTGCATTTATTTGATCGAAGATACAGTAAAAACAGTAATATTGTAAAATATTATTATATTATAACAATCTATTGTAAATACAAGATTATATTATTGTTGGGATAATGTACAAATTGTGTTTAAAAAAGGAATGGAATAATTTACAAATCTCATAAACTTATATTTTATTCACAATAGAATATAGATAAACATATCAAATGTTGAAAGTGAGACATTTTGAAATGTCATGCCAAATATTGGCTCATTTTGGATTTCATGAGAGCTACACATTCCAAAAAAGTTGGGACAGGTAGCAATAAGAGGCCGGAAAAGTTAAATGTACATATAAGGAACAGCTGGAGGACCAATTTGCAACTTATTAGGTCAATTGGCAACATGATTGGGTATAAAAAGAGCCTCTCAGAGTGGCAGTGTCTCTCAGAAGTCAAGATGGGCAGAGGATCACCAATTCCCCCAATGCTTCGGCCAAAAATAGTGGAGCAATATCAGAAAGGAGTTTCTCAGAGAAAAATTGCAAAGAGTTTGAAGTTATCATCATCTACAGTGCATAATATCATCCAAAGATTCAGAAAATCTGGAACAATCTCTGTGCGTAAGGGTCAAGGCCGGAAAACCATACTGGATGCATGTGATCTTCGGGCCCTTAGACGGCAGTGCATCACATACAGGAATGCTACTGTAATGGAAATCACAACATGGGCTCAGGAATACTTCCAGAAAACATTGTCGGTGAACACAATCCACCGTGCCATTCGCCGTTGCCGGTTAAAACTCTATAGGTCAAAAAAGAAGCGAAATATCTAAACATGATCCAGAAGCGCAGGCGTTTTCTCTGGGCCAAGGCTCATTTAAAATGGACTGTGGTAAAGTGGAAAACTGTTCTGTTGACAGACAAATCAAAATTTGAAGTTCTTTTTGGAAAACTGGGACGCCATGTCATCCGGACTAAAGAGGACAAGGACAACCCAAGTTGTTATCAGCGCTCAGTTCAGAAGCCTGCATCTCTTATGGTATGGGGTTGCATTAGTGTGTGTGGCATGGGCAGCTTACACATCTGGAAAGGCACCATCAATGCTGAAAGGTATATTCAAGTTCTAGAACAACATATGCTCCCATCCAGATGTTGTCTCTTTCAGGGAAGACCTTGCATTTTCCAACATGACAATGCCAGACCACATACTTCATCAATTACAACATCATGGCTGCGTAGAAGAAGGATCCAGGTACTGAAATGGCCACCCTGCAGTCCAGATCTTTCACCCACAGAAAACATTTGGCGCATCATAAAGAGGAAGATGCGACAAAGAAGACCTAAGACAGCTGAGTAACTAGAAGCCTGTATTAGACAAGAATGGGACAGCATTCCTATTCCTAAACTTGAGCAACTTGTCTCCTCAGTCCCCAGACATTTGCAGTCTGTTATAAAAAGAAGAGGGGATGCCACACAGTGGTAAACATGGCCTTGTCCCAACTTTTTTGAGATGTGTTGATGCCATGAAATTTATTTTTAATTTATTTTTTTTTTAATTTGATACATTTTCTCAGTTTAAATGTTTGATATGTCATCTATATTGTATTCTGAATAAAATATTGAAATTTGAAACTTCCACATCATTGCATTCTGTTTTTATTCACAATTTGTACAGTGTCCCAACTTTTTTGGAATCGGGTTTGTAACAGCAATCATCCTAATATGCCTATTTGGTCTCTTATTATTAGCATTATCAAAATTATAAAAATTTTCAGGATTCTTTGATAAATAGAAAGTGCAAAAGCATTCATTCAAAGGGATTTATTTAAAATTAAATTCATTTTAAGATAAAATTTTTCTATGACTTTTGATTAATTTAATGCATTCTTAATGAATAAAAGTATTGATTTCTTAATACTTGCAGGGAGAAAAAAAAATAAACATTTGAATGGCAGTGTATTTTAATACAAATTCCAACACAAAACATCTTCAAGTGATTAGCCTGGTATCTGTGATGAAATACCCAGTCTTCGGGCTTACCTATAATGAGGATGACTTTGGGTCTGGGTCTAGATGGGTCAAACACTTCATATTCCTCTATGAGCTCAGCTGTCTCAGACAAGTCTGAGTCACTCTCTATGGAAAACTGGTTGATGGGTGGGAGGCGCTCATATCTCCGATAGGGGAAATTAGGACTGTCCGGGAGAACTGTATGGAAGAATGCAAATAGTTAGTCATAAGAGCTTCTGATATCCTCAACAATATATTGCAAAAAGGTTCACAGGAAATCCCATGATAGGATATCATTGGAAAAACATGTTTTGATTAGATGACAAACTCATTATGTTTTACTGTAAAGGTACTTTGCATTCATTTGCCTTTTTGTATTGCCTCGAGGTGGGTAGAACAATGTTGCCCAGCACAAAGAAAGGAAAACCCCTACTGATGGTTGCCATGCTCTAACAACACCCAAATAATGAATAATGAGCCTGCTGTGCAACACAGCAACACAGCACTGGCCAGTTCTAGTTTGCATGAATTTCAGCGTCGCCTACAATTTGGAGTTGCATTGGCTGATGACAACACCTCCTACTCACCATTGCGGAAAAAAGATCGACGTGACTGCCCACCATTGAGAGGCGGTAACAACTTCTTCTCCTGTCCAACGAACGTGTCCCACCGAACTTTGTCAGTTCCGCCGAGCTCCCTCACCTTCTTAAGGCAGGTCTCTAGGTAGTCTATGGGGTCATCCGGTCGGTAGTACATCAGACCAGTCAGCAGACTCTGAGAAACCAGTGACAAATCAGAGAGGTGTACTGTGTTTATCTGTTCACTGTAAGAACAGGGTAACATGCATTGTAACATGCATTGTTTTTGTCAATGTTATTATTTATACAGTACAATTTTATAAATATACAAAATATATCTTAAAAACTGAACTATTAAAACCATAGCTTATTATTTTATACTGAAACTATTCTGATTATATATATAGTCATTAGAATAACATAACTATGATAGTAGCTATAAATGAATTCAGCTATTAATGGGAAGCTGATATATTGCAGTGTGAAACCATTTAAAATTACTTTTAAGCTTTAACAGCTTTTTTTGCTCTTTCTTTTATAATTGTTATGCATGATGATTTTATGACCTCCTTTAGACTACACATTGAAAACTTATAAAAAATCGTTTGTTTTGTTGTTTTTTTGTTTTGTTTTGTTTTTTTTTTACACAGCAGGGTTGTTTAAAATTAACTAGAGAAGGCAAACGGTGATTAAATTAGCAAAAAAAAAAAAAAAACTTCCTATGTACACTTTCCTATATATTTTGTGTAAATGTTAATCATTACCCTCATCATATGCCCAGGATATTACAACCAAAGTTGGCATGGCGCTCATAAATGCACCACTAACAGTTTAAAGAGAGGGACTGACTCCGAAATTATAGTGTTCACAAAACAATAGTAAAATAATATTAGGTGACTGAAACCAGTCATAAATCATCCTGTTATTTATAATTAGACTTGACTCTGATAAGCATGTGTAGGCTTCTGACAGCACGCCTACCATAAAAACCAAACGATGGACAATCAGCGATGTTGACTCGCATTTTAGACACGATCGACATTTTCAGCTTTGTGCGTAAAAACGCGCACACACTAGCGACTATAAACACATACATAACCCTCGATCATTTGCATATAATCTAATCTGATGCAACACTCCACAACTCAGTTTGCATTATTTACAACACGCAGTACCCCACATACACATACCTTTAAATGAATCATTACCTTTTTTATTATGAATCAACTTTAATCATATTCATAACCTTTCCATAACTGTATATATATATATATATCGAACCAACATTGGTTTACTGATTCTCAGTAGTCGGACATCACATTTTATATCAAATTCTTTCTATGCAAGTAAGCTAACTTCATGTTATTCGTCATTTGTAACAGCTGATGTGGAAACATCTTCTTTAGGATTCACCCGAACAAAAGTTCACACGCAAATGCTCACCTCAAACAGTTGAGGTATCTCTCTCCTGGAGAGATATTCCTTCGCATCGTTGGTGTTCATCTCTGTTTTTGGAAAACTATCGATCCTGTTGCGTTGAGTGTAGAATGTATTCTGTTGCAGCTTCACGAGTCCGTGATGTTGTTGCGATCTTAACGCATTCTCCAAGTGGCCGCTAAACTAGATGGATGAAGACAGCGACGCTCTCAGTAAACCGCTGTGCCTGTTACATGCTGCTTCCAAGCTCTCCTCTAGTCTTGGTCTTAGTATCTCTCTTCAGTGTTTGAAACCGCCAACACAGGGCGATACACCTGTACGCTCCCCGCGCGCTGATGGAGTGACTCAAGTGTGTGCGTTTGGCCAGCGGATGCGCGCGTGCTGAAGACCAATGCGCGTCTCTGGAGTTCAGAGGAGGAAACGAGAGCATGCTGTCTGTGTGCACATCTTAATCCTTAAAATAATAATAATAAAAAGGGTTTTAGTAATAAGATAATTTTAATTTATGTTTAAATAACGAGTCATTTATATTTTAATAATTAATATTTTACAGTATGCACTGTGTATTATATAATAATGAATCATTCATATTTATATATAATGCATTTAATAAATGCATTTTATAATAATCTTATTATTATCTAATATATAAATTATATGTATTAATATATTAATATATGTATATATTAATACAAATATAATACATTAATTTTAAAACTTTATTAAAATATTGTAATATTTTAATTAGTTATATAATTAATGTATAAATATGCATTATGTATTATATCAAACTTAAATGTAGATATTATGTTAAAATTATTTTAAAAATGCATTGTATTGTACAAAATATGAACGATTACAACAATGACAATAATAATGCTCTTATTTATATGATATCATTTCCTGATTTATGTTATTACTGCCACATGACAACAAGATTACACCACACTGATTTGGCAGACAAAACGTTGTTAGATATTAATGTTTTAAAATAAACTTCTTCACATCTTATGAATTAATAATAAAAATAAAATAAAAACTAATGCAGTTGCAGCCTTTTAATTATACTTTTTTGTATTAAAATCTTTAATCTCTTAAATCTAGAATATTAAATATCTAATTATCAAAATAATTTATGAATGAATAACTTAATAGAGCTGAAAAAAAGAATCATTGTCCTAAATACAATGGCATTTAAAGCAACGAGAAAATATACTCACTGCAGATGATAAAAATGAATTTAATGAATCATTGATGAGTTTAATATTTCATCAAAGAGACTGATAAAAACTTACACTGGCCTGCAATCTCACTTAATCCTTAGTTGGTGCCTGCTGATAATCAGGTCCTAAAAATATATTATTGTGTAAATCAGACAACGTCTGTAAGGTGAAAATGCTTTTGATTTTCAGAACTCCATCATGTGAGTGAAGGCGGCTGCTGTCTGAAGTGACTGACAAAATAAGTCTTAAATATAAACAAAGAGCCAGTTTCAGATTAATCTGCATAAGCCTTGTTGGAATGCATCTGATTAATTTGTCGGTAGGGGAAAATAGTATAAATACAGAGCAATTTTGGAAATGAAAAATAAGTATGATAAACATACCTCAGTGCTCCAGTTTTGCTTAAGGTTTGTTCCCTATTAAAAGTTGATAATAATTCTGCCTTATACAGCAAACGAATCCACAGTTGTTGCTTAAATTTATGGGATCTAAGAAAAAGTTACTGATAAAAATTTAATGCATCATCATATATTCATGTCCTCCGTTTTCTTTGCTATATCTAAATATCTGCGCAGAGATATGCCTTTTATTTCGGAAAATGGGACTTTTAATCAAACCGGAAGTATAACGCTTCCTGGTTGCAGTTGCAAATCTAGCCTGTCACTAAACCGATGACAAAACAAAATGAATTATTGCAATTTAATTACAATATTTGCATTTATTAATTTGCTTGTTTCCATACCACATGGATACAGTAATTATGTTGAGGTAAGTGTCTTTATTCATAACTGTTGTAAAACGTTTCTTTGATTCATTGAATGGACAGTGAAGCATTCAGTAGTAGCTAATATCCTCAGCTCAGCATAAAGGTTGCTAAAGGTTTTGAAAATGTTTATTTAATTATTTTAATGGCTGTGTTAATTCCGATTTGTTATATATAAGCATGCACATACATGTAACGACTGTGATGGCCAAAAATACAGTGCTGCCTAGGTAGGGAGCTTGCTAGGTTCATGAATCACAGTCTGTGTGTTACATTATGGTGGCCAGTGTGTTCTAAACATCACATGTGATCACATCAAGTGTATTTCTTTAGGTATTTGGCTTTGTTTAATCAGTATTCATTATCTCGTCTCACAGTTTTCTGATCAGATGACAAAAAAGCACAAAATTGCCATCTTACTGGCACATTTATTTATTTTTATAAATGAGAGCAAGTATAAAATATCTTGAATGTTGTTCAGAATTAATTGTCAAACATACATTGCCAGGGCTGCCAACTTTTGAGTTCAGCTTGGACTGAGAATTCCCATTATTTATATAAATATATATATATATTTCAGAATTAATTGTCAAACATACATTTTCAGGTTTTTCAACTTTTGAGTATAGATATATAGATACAGTGTCATGTGAACGTCATGATGGTTACAGTGTTTCTATCAAAAAATTATGTACAATAACTGTTGCAGTGCTGCAAAACTATTAACTTTTTATGACAACTAACATAGCAATGTACAGTGAGAGATTTGCAAGTTTTACTAGACATTACTTTTGCTGAGTGCCATCGCATTTAAAAAAAATATTTTCACATGAAATATTATTCAATTCAAATATTTTTTTTTTAATTAATCTATTGGTCTGCATTTACGGTGCTTAATGAACATTTATTTTTCTCCCATTCAAAATGAATCCTGCATTTACGTGAAGGATGAAATTACACATAAATATGTACTGAAGTCCGTCATAAGGGAGTCAAAAAAGCACTCTTAAAGGGTAAGTTCACCCAAAAATGAAAATTACGCTGCGTTTTACTCACCCCCGAGGCATCCTAGGTGTATATGACTTTCTTCTTTCAGATGAATCCAGTCCGAGTTATATTAAAAATTGTCCTGGCTATTCCAAGCTCTATCAAAAGAAGCAAAGTTTCCTTACTTTAGCAAAGGAAAACCAGTCTCCTCTTAGCTTATATCGAAATCCTCCGACATTCTTCTTTACAAATCCTTGTTTTGTACTTCTAATTAGTGACTGTTGTTTTGTTTTCATCTCTCTGCTGCGTTTCCGCGTGTGTCACTTCTGAGCGGCGATTGCGCAAAGCTGACCTCATACGTAATTCCTGCGGAATTGCTTCCATTTACAACAGTGAACGCAAGCTAGATTCAAGTGATTATTATGTTTTGAATATGGATTCCTTCGTTTTTCCCCCGGAGCCGTGTGAGACACTTTTTTTTATGGAAGGGTGCTTTTTATTTCACTTCTTTTGGACTGAAGCAATGCAACACCCGCTGACTGCAATGATAGAGCTTGAAAGAGCAAAGACAATTTTTGATTTAACTCCTACTGGATTCGTCTGAAAGAAGGAAGTCATATACACCTAGGATGCCTTGGGGGTGAGTAAAACACAGCCTAATTTTCATTTTTGGGTGAACTAGCCCTTTAAGTTCAACTAATTGCATTTTATATAAATTTAAACTATAATACATTTAATTGTTACATTCAGTTCCCACTTGAATATATTATTTTAAATAATTTTCATAGTAAGAACGTTTTTTTTAAAAAAAATATGTCAAATGATATTTTTCTCTTATTTTAATGTTTTAATTTTAATTTTCTTTGTCTAACTAGTTTTAAAGCTTCGCTGGTTCAAAACCTGTGCATGATGTTTTATGTCACATGACCTCCTGCAAATGCATCTCAAAGCAGTCATTTCATGCCTTGTAATTGTTCTCTATAAAGTGCATACAGCATTCAGTCAGTACATGTGGAGGCAATTTGTGCTGTTAGCACTTTGCCATCATATTACTTAGTGTAAGTGGCTTTCACAAGCTTCCATGCTAAAATGGACAAAGACTCTATGTGTGGTCTCCATTTACTTTTCTTTTGCCCATGGATTTACCTGAAAGAGAATATTTTCACATTTTGTACTACTTTTGAGAGTTTGATTACATTAATAATGCATTATTAGTCTGCATTAAGGAGCGCACAACATCAGAAATCGAATTGGAATCAAATGTTGAGTCTTGTTCAATAATTTTGAGTTTTTGTTTAATTTTGTGTTTTGTTATTTTTGTGCACCATTATTATCCAACAACTGGGCAGTCTTGGTAAGTTTGAATTTCGAGAATTTATAAGGATTCATAATGAATAAATTACGAAACGTGTACTTTTGTTGCTAAAACATAACAAGACAATAACATATGATAACATGGTAAACTAGATTTATCCTGTGACAAGGTAGAAGACATTTTACAGCAGTAGTTCTGAACCTTTTTGGCTCCAAGACCCCCCAGTGTCCAAAACAATATTCAAACACCTTCTAAGTTGTTAGTGATTTAAGATACCGATCTTTTATTTTAAGAATATTTTATTCACAGTTTCTACTTGATAAATTATTTTAGAGCTTGGCATAACTAGTAAGAAGCATATATTTATAAAATGTATAAAAATGCCCATGGAGTTACGTGAATTTATTAATTTTCCAGGTTTAACTTTTCCAGGTTTAAAAATCACACTTTTAAAACCAGACATTTTTTTTAAACAATGGTATAGTTGGTATAGTAAAATACATTCAAGTCATCTTGAGTCCCCCTTAGAAGTTTGCTGAGGCCCCCTAGTGGGCCCCGACCCACTGTTTAAGAACCACTGTGTTACAGTCAGTATTGTCATTGTTAATTAAAACTATATTTTAAAAATAGTTTTTGATAATTAAAATAAAGCTAAATAAAATATACATATTAATTACATATTATATTATATATAAATACACTTAAATTTAAAAGTTGAAGTAATAAAATTACTACTACTATTACTAAACAAAATGTAAAAATAAAAATACATTAAATCTAAATAGAAGAAGAAGCAGGACAGCTCAGACATTTGGTTAATGCTGTTTAGCCTTTGTTTTAGGGTGCTGTTGTAGGTTTAGTAAAAATCTTGGACAAAGTTAATGCAGGCATTTATAGCTGGTTAGCATTAATGTAATTAAGGGTACATATAGATATATTGTACTAGCAAATAATAGCAATAATAGAAAAGAAGAAGAAAATACAGCTAATTTAGAGGTATAACATGATTTTATTATTGTTTTTTTGAATTCCAACTTTCCAATATGTTTTCTTAAATGCTGCTTTTTTTCATGTTTTTTGGAGTTCATAATCATGTTTATGTCTAGGTCTGCACGTCTAGATTCTGGTTTAATTATCGGCATGTGGCGAACACGCTGTCAGTTTACAGAAGTGTAAAGAGACTGGGCATTCCAGACAGGTGAACTTACTCATTTGCTTCAATTATTCTCTAAAGCATCTTCTCTAGACACATAAAAAAAACAGTGGCCTGTTGAACGACAATATAATTGGACAAATCTACCGTATATCAACTATTTTTCCCTCCTGGTATCCTCATTACACAGTGACACATTATTTGAATAGTCTTTACCCACTGTTTTCTGTTTCTTTACTTTAGTTGTTTTCTCCAGAGTTAGCTGCATGTGTGCAGTGATATTTGTGTCCCTAGCCGCAGTAAAAGTCTTCCTGTCTGCTCTGATTAGATGTATTTGCTCTGCTTTCCCAGTCACATTGTGCTGATGCTAGCCGATGATATGGCCTGTAACTATAGAAACCCCAAACCAGCCACTGTGTTCAGTCATAAGAACATGGAGCTGAATGTGTATGGAGATGACGTGGAGGTGGATTACCGCGGATATGAGGTGAAGCGGCTTTTGGTTTTAAACTAATATCACTTATATTGGATGGTAATAAGGCTTGTTCTGTGTCAGCACAAGAAAATGTTTAAACGTAATTAAAAATGTTCTTTGCTTGTCTCTGAGCAGCACACAGTAGTGATGTTTCCTTAATGATTGTTTTTTTATTATTATTATTTTAAAGAACCAATTACTCAATTTTAATGACAGTCATTTTTGAGACCCAAATTAAGACTCTTCAATTTTTGTGGCAGGTCTTATTTTAAAAGCATGTCTTTTTGTTTAACAGGTCACAGTAGAGAATTTCCTGCGAGTCCTGACAGGGCGTCTCCCCCCCAGCACCCCTCGATCCAAACGTCTGCTTTCCGACGACCGCAGCAACATTCTCATCTACCTGACAGGTCGGACCGGTAACAGCCTCATTACTGGCTTTTCTGCATTTCTTCTTTTTTTCTGAATCTGTGGGTCTCTGTTCTCACAGGTCACGGTGGAAACGGCTTCCTGAAGTTCCAGGACTCTGAGGAGATCAGCAACATGGAGCTGGCTGATGCTTTTGAGCAGATGTGGCAAAAGAGAAGGTAATTATTGAAAGAGACGCAGTGGACACAGAGTAACTGTAGCATCTTGATTTATCACATATGATTGATTTATGACAATCTCAGTCTTGTGGTGAAAGATCTGTCCTGGTGAATGAATGGTTATAGGTTTGAATCCCACCCTCTATCCATGGATATCACTGTTATACCCTTAACAGAGCCACTTGACTTTGGGTTGTTACAGGGAGACTGCCACTATAACAAGTGTACTGTTATATCATTTGCATTTAAATTTGTTTTTGTTTTGTTACAGGGAGACTGCCAATATAACAAGTGTACTTTTATTTTTTATAAATAATAACAATAATAATAATAATTATTATTATTGTGTAGTATTTATGGTTTCCATAAAGTGTGAATTTTGATTTATGGTTTTGATGTGGATATTTGTTTGGTTGTTGGTTTAGTATGTTGAACTGGATATATATATATATATATACATATATATATATATATATATATATACATCATATATATATATATACACATATATATACATATATATATATATATACATATATATACATATATATATATATATATATATATATATACATATATATATATATATATATATATATATACATATATATATATATATATATATATATATATATATATATATATATATATATATATATATATATATATATTATACACACACACACATACATACATACAGGATCTAGGCTGAATTTTTCCCTATATCCTCATGCACTGTAAGTTCATCCCTGATTTATTCATGAATAAAACAACAACTATCTTTATTAGCACTCAACGGATTCATTTAGTAATGGCTCGGTTTCATTTGAAAGTATTTTCATTGGAGGAGGAAAAATAAAAGTACTTAAGTTATTCAGTATAAATGTTCATTGAATGCTTATTCAACCGCTGAATAAAAGCAATATCACACTTCCAGTCGTATCAGCAAATGTATTCATTCAGCTTAATACTTGTGTACTTACTGCAGAGAGAGCATTGCAGAAATTGACCAAAACAAATTCCAAAATGCACATCAAATGACATCAAAGTACAACATAAAATATGCAGTCTAGCCTTCATTGTGTGGCTCCTGGACACAGTGTTGATGTACAGTACATGGCTGAAGGGCTGCAGCTGCCTAACGTATTAATTGTGTGTTA
Source organism: Cyprinus carpio (assembly GCF_018340385.1). Classification (NCBI taxonomy): domain Eukaryota; kingdom Metazoa; phylum Chordata; class Actinopteri; order Cypriniformes; family Cyprinidae; genus Cyprinus; species Cyprinus carpio. Next base: position 7,203,154 of record NC_056573.1, read on the forward strand.
TAAATGCTCTAATAGGCTGTTTAGGTTCTAGCACTGTGTAAATATTGTGGGAGGTCAGAGTGAGGTGCAGTGAGAGCTTTCTCTCTTTCTGTAGAGGACTAAACACAGGATGTTTTGTGCATGTCAATGTGGTAATTGCAGGCTTGATCCAATAAATCAGTAAAGCCCCTTTTGTGCTTCATTGCTCCCCCATTACATCTTAGGTTCATGTGATTCCAAGCCTTCTCATTCTCTCTCTCTCTCGCTAGTCAGAGATGGCCAGAAGTGTTTTCTAATTTTTATTATATATTTTATTTTGTGAATGGAGCATTAATGGATGCTGGGTTCTTGGTTACCATGGCAACGGCTTGCGGTCAGTGCTGTGTTGGTTGTGTAGTGAACGTGGCTCAGACAGCCTTGATCCCTGTGCTGCAGGTCAGATCTGGCTATTATTACTTCACCACCGGCTTTAATTATAAACAACATTAGATTGCAATGTTATAGAAGAAAAGTAATTTAAAACTGACAAGAATCAACCGGCTCTAAAACGGCCTCCTTTCTTTGCAGGTACAACGAGTTGTTATTCATCATAGACACGTGCCAGGGGGCCTCCATGTATGAGAGGTTTTACTCGCCCAACCTCATGGCCCTGGCCAGCAGTCAAGTGGGAGAGGACTCGCTCTCAGTGAGTCACACCTTCTGCTCTTGATCTTTTGCACACCTGACAATTAAAGGGGTCATATGATGCTGCTAAAAAGAACATTATTTTGTGTATTTGGTGTAATGCAATATGTTTATGCAGTTTAAGGTTAAAAAAACACACTATTTTCCACATACTGTACATTATAGTTTCTCCTCTATGCCCCGCCTTCTGAAACGTGTTGATTTTTGCAAAGCTCATCGGTCTGAAAAAGCGAGGTGTGCTCTGATTGGCCAGCTATCCAGTGCGTTGTGATTGGGTGAATGCCTCAAGTGTGTGACGGAAATGTTACGCCCCTTACCATACAATTCCGTCTCCCAGGCCGGCTCACGAGACTCAGTCAAGCTGCTCTTCTCGTGAACATTCCATCATCGGTTCTCTTTTATCAGTTCAGTCAATTTATTGTTAGGAGTAACTGAATAACTCAGATATTGGTTTATTTCGCGTCAGAGGGAGTGTAAGGCATGTTTATAAACAGAATAACTTAAAGTTATTTGTGCATTAGTGCGTACTGGAGAAGCGAACCGTTTCAAATGATTCAGAGAGATTTGGTGAACTGGTTCGACCGGTTCACTAAGAAGATCCGGTTAAATAGAAAGATTCGTTTGCGATCCGGATATCACTAGACGAGACAAAACCAATTAAACCCATTACAAACGAGGCATTTGTTGCATCCAGTGGGGACATAATTACTGATTATAATGACTTTATGCTGTCTTTTTATGCGTTGCGTTGCGTGTCATGCTGCGTAAACATAAAACTATGTCTGCATTTTGATCTGAGAAACAACAAACAACAAGCCTACTCTACTGCTCAAAACTCGTGTTTGAATCATCATTTGCAAATTATTTAAATATAAAAAACATACCTATAGGCTGTGAGTCAGAAGCAAGAGACTATCCTTGCAAAGTTTGAACTGCCCAACTTTATAGAAACAGTCGTTGTGCCACAGACGCACTGCAGGCTACTGATTCAGGAATCCTCCATAAAATGTGCAGCACACATCTGAATATTTGGGTTGAACTGTTCTGGAACTGTGTTGAAATACAACTTAACCACTGATTTCTAGTCGTGTCCTCTTTTGGAAGGCCAAACAAAGTTTCACTTCAACGAAACACACAGCGACTCCACAACAGGGCAGCTGCAGCAACAGCGAGAATAAAAGTTACGCCTTCTATCTTTGCGTGAACATTTGGGCGGCGTTATGCAAATCTTCCCACATAGTGATGTAGAGATGTGGGGGCGTTTTGGAACGACCCGTTTTAGGGGGGTGTGGTTGACCCTTAACTTTTATAAAGAATATCTCTTTGGGTTTGAGACTTTAGTCTTTGCAACTTTACAGATCTTCTTTATGCACCAAGAGCTTGTAACATAACAAAGAGAAAGGAAAAATTTAAATCGCATTATATGACCCCCTTAACATTTAGTTGTAGCTGTTGGATATTATTACAATTCTGCAGAACCTTTGAAAACCATTGACATAAAAATCATAGACAACATGGTTTATGGAGTTTAAATGGATGGGAAATCATTGTGATTTGGGACATGATGAGGTCTGGGATCAAACCAAACCAGCTTCGAGGATAGTTGTGTTCCTATAACGTGTGCTAAATGCTGTTTTTAATCTTTATAGCATCTTTATATATTCATGCCGACTAAATTTAATATATGGCTTATGGATCATTACAGTAAGATATTTCAGATTCTTTTAAAATAAATTAATACTTTTGTTTAGCAAGGATGCATTAAATTAATAAAAAGTGACAGTAAAGACATTTATAATGTAACAAAATAATTCTTTTTCAAATAAATGCAGTTCTTCTGACCTTTTTGTTTGTCAAAGAATCCTGAAAAAAAATATCTCAGTTCCCACAAAAATATTCAGCATCTCAACCATTTCCAACATTGACAATAATAACTGTTTCTTGATCAGCAAATCAGCATAATAGAATAGGATTATGATTGATGATGGGTCATGTGACACTGAAGACTGGAATATATCACATTTAAAGTAAATTAGAATATATATATATATTTTTTTTTACTATATTTTTGATCAAATAAATGCAGTCCTTCAAAAAAAAAAAAAAAAAAAACTCTTTCAAAAACTTTTGTCTAAACTGTTTAATCCATATGTGAGCATTGTTAATCTTGTTAATGAAATTATTAATGAAAAATTATTCTGAAGGGTTTGTTACTATTTGGTCTAGTGTAATATAGATGAGACAGAACAACATGTACAGTATCATGGCTATAATTTTAATTAATTAATTTTTTTTACAAGGACATAAAAAATAATTAAAAAAATTTATAAAATTAGATATATATATATATATATATATATATATATATAACAATGTGATTAATAAAATATGATAAAATATATCTACTGAAATACAAATATGAAATATATCTACATCTGTACACCACGACTCGCTAGAAAGCCCTGACCATTTATAATTAATACAGATTTGAAATTATTAGGAGAGTATGGGGGATTGGAATTGGTTCACCTGTATTGTTTTGTCCATACAGCATCAGCCAGACTTGGGAATAGGGGTCCATCTGATGGACAAGTACACCTTCTACTTACTGGAGTTCCTGGAGGAAGTCCATCCTGCTAGCCAAGCCAACATGAACGAAATTTTTTTGTTGTGTGTGTGTGTGTGTTTGTGTGTGTTTTTGTTTGTTTTTTTTTTTTAATTCAAGTGATATGGTGTGTGGTTTGTTTTCTGGTACGAACTGAACTTAAAAAGCATCCGTCACAAAGACGTCCTGTCGCCGCAGATGAAAAGAACGGCTTTAGTGGACCACAGGCCTCTTAGCATGTCACTTTAAACAGAGTGGCTAATACAGGTGTAGGTCAGACAGCTTTGAAACAGTCAGGAGGGAGACCTTTTCTCTGAAGGCCTGGGTGAGCGTGAGTTTTCTCTTCCATTTATCTGTGTGGTTGGAGTCCCACCAACTCCCACAATCCATTTTGATCTCTCCTGCCCTCCACATCCTCTCTGCTTGGCACAGTGCTTCCCAGATCAAACAGGTCCGACAACAGCCTCTTTTCTGGTGCTTTTTGTTCCTCGTGCTCCTCTCTCGCTCTCTCTCCATTCTACTGGATTAGCAACGTTATTATTGATTTCCCGTGGGGGAAAGAGAGAGGTTTTAATGTTGATGGAAAAGGGCCACTTGAACTCTCATGAATGATCTCTCTTTCACTGTCATCAGAAAGATTACGAAAGTTCTTTTATAGCTTTCACTGTGTGCTGGAAGTTGTGGTTGGAAATAATGCTCTTCTATCGCCAAAGGATCATTTAACTTAATTCTAAAATTGCATCAAGTACGCTCTTAAAATTAGCCTCTGAACTGGATGTTCAGTAAATGTTGTTTAGAAGTCATGTCAAGGTTGGTTTGTTGTCATTCCAGCTATAAATACATATATATATATATATATAAAATTGCATCAAGTACGCTCATCTATATATATACTATATATATATATCTATATATTTAGAAGTCATGTCAAGGTTGGTTTGTTGTCATTCCAGCTATAAATACATATATATATATATATATATATATTTGTTTTTATTTGTTTTGGGTTTTGGTAGGAACCAGTACTTTTATTCAGCAAGAATGAATGAATAACATTCACCAAAGTGACAGTAAAGACTTTTACGTTGTTGCAAAAATGTCTATTTCAAATAGATATTCTTTTGAACTTCCTCTATCCTGAAAAATTGTTTTCAACATTGATAATAATAAGAAATGTTGCTGCTTCAGCTTTGCCATTGCAGGAATAAATTGCATTTTATATCATATTAACAGTCATAAAATTATTTTTATTTTAAAGTGTAATAATATTTCACAGTGTTACTGGTTTTACTATATTTTAAAATAAATGCCTTAATGAGCATAAGAGACTTCTTTCAAAACATTTTAAAATCTTGCCAACCCAAATCTTTTGAACAGTAGTGTAAAAAGTGAGATGTTAAATGTTTCTATTATTATTATTAGCCTATTATTGTTATGTTGTTGTTGTTGTTGATGTTAATTAGACTGTATTAATAATAATGGAATTGCTGGGCGGTGATGTTTTTTATTTATAGCTGCTTTTTTCTTTTCATTAACATTCAAATAGACAATAATTTACAAAACTACTTGGCCTTTAATCCAAATGTTGTTTTTTATTTATCAAACATTTTCAAAGGACCTAATTCTTGATGTTTTTGGTAAATTGTATTAAATGATCCTGATTAGGTAGGCTTGTATCATTTAAAATCTGTTTTATATTGACGTGTTTACAGTGATTCAGACAAAACTAAGCCGTTTTTATTGTTAGCTGATATGCCTCTGCACATGTTCCTGTTAAATCAAAAATCTTAGTCCATATTACTGGCCTTATTGTGCATTATTCATATGTTCATGCTGTTCCAGAGGGAAAAAAATAAAATGTCTCCCATTTCCCAGTCATGATCTCAGTTCCCAGCAGGTCAAAAAATGTCCATTCTTTCCACAATCAACTGCAAACCAGCATTCAAGTCTGCCTCCATTCTGATACAGAAAGTCCACTTTTCACAATCCAGTCATTTCCCAGTGGATAAAATCAGACATTATTGAATCTCATATAATATTCCGTTTCTGAAAATGCATTGAAATATATGACATTCGGGGAAAAAAAATGAATTGTGAATGCAATTTAATGTCGACCTCCCTCCCCCACACACTTCATTTCAGCTGGACAGGATTGGTTCTTAAAATATTTCATCTTGAGGACATAGTAAAAAGGATGATTTAGAGCTTAGGGTGGTCAAAAGTCCCAAATTTAGATGTATTAAATGTTTAGATAATGACCTAAACCTCACCGAAACTGGGCACATAGAGAAACAAATGTTTAATTGTTCAGGATGGGATGTATGCAACATTTTAATTTTATTTGTTCCATCATTTTTTAACATGAAAATGATGTTGAAAACCTCCATGAATGATCAACCCAGTTTTTCATGTCCGTGTTTCATTTGCAAGCCGATTTTCATTAATTTTCAGAGTCTGTTTTCATAAGAATTCACAAGATTAATGGCACTTTCCTGCACACCATAGCTGGATGTGCGGGAACAGATGTTATTTAAATGGTAATTTTTGTTCTTTTTCTTTTGTGTTCATTTCTGACAGCTTGCAGTTCCATTAAACTGCAAAACCATTTGGGAATGAATGCGCTCTTAGAACTTGGCAACCTATAATTAATCTCTTTGTTTGTGTTTCTCAGTCTCATTTGACTGATAGTTACATGTTTGTTTCAGTTTAAGGTGTGCCCGCAGAGTCAGTGTGTGTCCACTCCTGGTCACCGAACTGACCTGTTCCAGAGAGATCCGGGGAGTGTCCTCATCACTGACTTTTTTGGAAGTGTCCGCAAAGTGGAGATCACCAAGGACACTATCAATCTGACATCCCCTGTAGAACCACCAATAAAGAGGCAAGTAGATCACAGCTGTTAGTCTCTAAATGATCTCGAGTTTCCCAGGAAAATGCAGTGTATCTTCTGTAGTAAATTGAGTTAATTAGCCTATTCAGTGTTGGCTTTTATGGGACACAAAACATGATATATACTGTATATACCTGTATATAATATATTATATAATGCATTTTGCTTTATAGTCATTGAAAGCTTAAATACTAAACATTAATTTTGGTATAATGTGTGCGGGGCAGGGGATCATGCTACATCCTGTTCATGTTTATAGGACAAACATCTGATGACTTTTCCTGCATTTGCCATGCTAACTTTGGAGGAAAAATGATTAGACTCTTATAGGCATACTCTTAAAGGGATACTCACCCTCATGATATTCAAAACATGTATGACTTTCTTTCTTCTGAGGAACGTAATAGAAAATACTTGGATGAATGTTGGTAACCAACATTGCATTTTTGTCCATACATTGGAAGTCAATGGAAACCGTAACTGTTTAGTTTAATTTTTGCATGGACTATCCATTTAACTCTTTTCCCACCAGCATTTTTGAAAAAAGTTGCCAGCCACTGCCAGCGATTTTGATGATTTTCACTAATATTTGATGGCCTCCGGTATATTTTGCTGTATGAATATATGAATATGCAATATACCAAAATATCAGTTTTATTCTAGCTTAAAGCATTCTTTTTTATCAACACTTGAATATAGGTAGGTTTCATAAAAATGTATAGTTTTGAGCAAAAAGGTGAGAAAATCACATTTTTATCAAAAACTATATCTGGATAATATTCAGTACGATTATCAAAGCGTAAATCTGGTAAATCCAAAGCTCCAAAGCTTGCACAGTCATATACCACTTTATGAATCAACATTTTACTCTGTAACATTATGAAGTTTTCATTTTATATGCTGTCTATTGCTGATGATCGCATTATTTTTAATATACATCTGTTTACATAAGAGATCGCTCACTTCTTTTTCTGTTCACATGTGTTTTTGTTCGGGAGGTTTTGTACTCGTTCAGAAGATAAAGTGTAATAGCGCCCCCGAGTGTATAACAGTGAAAACACAAAAAGCCATAAAAACTCGTCTTTGGCGGGGAAGCGTTGTCTTCTAAAAGATCATCAATGGCAGGGAAAAAGTGAATATGGAAGCTTGTTTCCACCACTGAATATTTTTTTTTTGTTTTAAGCTAAATTTGGCTTTTTATCTCATTATTTAGATTTTTTGTTTATATCTCACAATTCTTATTTTTATTTTGATTTTTTTTTTCTCTGAATTGCAAGAAAAAAAGTCAGAATTGTGAGATGAGTCGCTTTCATTCATTCATTTATTCATTCATTCATTTTTTAATACTGTGGCAGAAACGGGCTTCCATAATTTAATGTCCAGTTTAATGTGAAAATTAAAACTATATGTAATAATAATAATAATAATAATAATAATAATAATAATAATAATAATAATACTATTTCTTTATTTTCTTTGGTCTGGCATAATTAAGATTTTTTAAATGAGTGTTTAGCAGTTAGAGCGGCAGCCCTAATTCACCCGTTTTAAATGTTTCAGAGCAAGCAGTCTAATTTAATGAAGCATTTAGAAGCATTGTGGCTGTTTGCGATTAAAAACCTTATTAGTTATAGTGACTCCTCTAATGACCCGCTAATGATTTTGCATACTGCGTCACCATGATTACTGAGAAATCTCCCAAATTGTGTCACACAGGTTTCCAGTATGATAAATATGACTTTTCTAATAGAAAGATCTGTTAAACCTTCTCTTCAAAACAATTCAAAACACGTTTAACAAACAGTTCTCACTATGTGAACTTGAGCAAGCTGAATTATTTAAACACCATTCAGAACCTCACTGTGAATAAAGTAGCTACAAAAGGGTCCACTGGCTTCATGTCAAAACAAAGTGCTCAAATAAAAGAGGAGGATGTTGTTGAGGGGGGAGGAGGAAAAAGAGGGGGGGGGTATTGTCAGATGAGATCTGTGCTACTGCAGTTGACCTTTTGTGTGGGGGTTGGAAAGAATATGAAATCCAGATAGGAGCAGGAAAGTTGTGAGAGCATACAGGGGCTGCGGACCACAGCTACAGTACAGTAACAAATGTTACTTAAACATGATTTTACATTCTTTATACAAAAGATATTTCTCTTAATGTAATTAATTGAATATTTAGTTGATTTTTTTTAATTTTTTTTTAATAGTTTTTTTAATATTTTTTTTATTTTTTTTTAATCAAATTTTTGTTACTTTTTTTTATTCACAAAATTAATACTGTTTTACTTGATTTTTTTCGTTGTTTATTAGTTAAATTGAGGAAAATATATACAGGGTTCCCACGCTTCTTGAAACTACTTGAAAGTACTTGAATTTCAGACATATGGATTCAAGGCCTGGAAAGTACTTGAAAACTAACATAGGTCCTTGAAAGTGCTTAAATTAAATTTGAAATCAGTTTTGTTTTATGCTGATATTTTTAAAATTGTCCGATATGTGCTTCTGTCAAAAACAGAACAAAACACGGTGGGGTTATCTGTTTGATATCTGACACAATCGCGTGCAGCAGCACAAAGTTGATTCTGTGCTTGCTTGATCTCATATAGATAGATAGATAGATAGATAGATAGATAGATAGATAGATATAGAGAGAGAGAGCCGGAATCACCAATAAACAAAAAAAAAAACAAATACTTTCAAACATACTGAAACTAACGTTACATATAAAAATACTGTATTTAAAACGGGTAGTTCATATGTCGTCGGACGCAACTGTCATACCGCGTGTCCTGTGACAAATTTGCCGCATCTGCGCACGGAAGTTATCAGTCTAAATATTCTGCAAAGTCAGTCAACGGTGAAAATCAATAGTAGATTTCATCTGAAGTTCAACAGTTTAACACTAATATTGGACATAAACACGTTAAATATAAAGTAGGCTATTCAAAACAGGTAAATTCATATATTTGAAGGTAGTGTTGAATTGAACTGATGCATCAGTCATACAACGCTCTGGCCAGCGCGCCTCATGACGAGCTCGACGCACCGCCACAGAAACAAGAATGAGATGCATTCTAACATAACTGTGGCATTAAACTCAGTTAGTGAGGGCTCGTTTAAAATATTACACATATATACGCCGTTCAGATTACTTGTTACAGTGCAATGAAATACCTTATATCTGCAGACGATGTACGACGTCTGTTTGTGGATAGACTTCACCGGCTACATGCGCTAATCCTCGCGCGTGTGTGTGTGAGAGAAATGCGGTGCTGAAGTGAAATAACTGGGCAGTTTGATAGTCATCTTTATTTATATAGCTGATAGCTGAATCATAGCTGAATCATAATAGGCTGCCTCATAACCTGCGGGTCGGGTTGGGGCGGGTAAGGAAAAAAACCCAACCCGCGCATCAGTATTGGGCGTGCTTGCATAGAGTTAGTGAAGGGAGACGTAAAAGACTGGACATCACGTTGGTTTCATATGGATTACTTTATTCCTTAATATTTGTTGTCGATAAGACTTGCTTAGTTTAAAAGTAGACATGTCAATATTTCTATAGAAATATCTCTCATATCTCTTTCTCTATCTCTCATATCTCTTTAACATTTGAGTATTTGTTAAGTTTCAGTTCATTTTAATAACATATTTCTAAATGAAGATCACGCAGACAAAGGCTGCAGACAGCGCACTCTGTTTGTTTTCTTTATTTTATAAATCCCAAAGTTTTCTTATTATGTGTGTATACAAATAAAGTAGACCCTTTACAGATTCTATTGATGTATTGCTCTTACCTGTACGATCAAAACTGAAAGTGTAATTTAAGTTATTTTCAGTGATATGCCACAAAAAGCCTATATGCATAGACTGAACAAAAAATAATTTATATTTTTCAAAATGTGCAGAAAATAGTACAAACTCTGCTAAAGTGAATGTTTTGAACAAGTATTAACTTAAACATTATAAAACAAAAACAAAAAAAAAACACTATTTTAGCTTAAGGTATTGTATCTATGGTCCTCTGTGGGCCTTTTACCCCGTGCTGGGGCACCTCTTCCCCCGTGTTGGGTAAAAGGCCCCTCTTGCCACCTCATACATTTATAGGATTTTTTAAACAAAACAAATAACTTGAATTGTTATTTTCACACAAAATCAGTTGCTCCCGTTAATAGTCAATACAAACATATTTTTGTATTTATTATTTTTGTATGTATTTATTTTAAAATATACATATTTTAGGGCGCAGTGATTAGCACAGTTTTTCTTAAGGTGTGCGTTTAGCCCCGTTGTACCCTACCTCCCACAGTTCCTTGCAATGTGTGTCCTGCTCCCGTATATGGCATATAATTTTCGAACATCAGTGAGCCGCTATCAATATGCGGGGTATTTTAAATAGGGCAAATCTCGCGGTAAGCGGGGGTTTTACCCTAACCGGAGATTTGCGTCCCGCGGGAACCCAATCCCAAAGTTTAGCGCATTAGCCTAATTAGCACTGCTTCTCCATAGGTTATCAGTCTAAATGCCGGGAAAGTGCAAATTCAATGGGATTTACTATAAAAAGAGATTTACAAAATAATTGTAATAAATGTTATCACAACATTTAGCAGCTTTTTTTATTAATTAAAAATTGAGACATTCTTAATTTAAAAACTCTTAAATTTTGTACAAAACTACAGCAAAAACCAATGTCATGCATTTTTTATCAATATTTCAGAAACTGCATTTGAATATTAGCATTATTGAACTTAATGGATTTCAAGTCCTTTAAACACGACTGTCTAAAACGGTTTAAATTTAATAAAACCTACACATAAGAAACATCATTATTACTGTGACATTTCTTTATGTAACTATTAAGTGTAAGTGAAATGGTAAGTACAGTAAGGACTTTCATGATGTTATGTGCTGGGGGTGTGAATTTCAAAGGTGCTTGATTTAATAAAATGGTACTTTAAAAAGTCATTGAAAGTCCTTGAATCTGGTGTTCATGAAAGAGTGGGAACCCTGTATATATTTTTTATAATTTTGTCTTAAAGGTATGAGGTTTGTAGTTTTGATTAGAATTTAAGGAAAAGTTTCTCAGCATTAGAATACATTGTCATGTTGCATTTTTTCCCCTCTCTTTTCACTAGGACCCATTTATCAATACTTTTTTAACTCTACACAGTTTTACTAACTTTCAGTTTGGCACAGCAATTC